>NC_043001.1:77786133-77801133 GCF_006345805.1 Octopus sinensis
ACATATGTGTTTGTATATATGTTTGAATATACATATACATATATTTTGTTGTATATATATATATATATATATATATATATTTAGATATGTATATATGTATTGATATGTATATATATATATATATATATATATATATATATATATATATATATATATATATTATATATATATACATATAATGTAGGTACGTGTGAATATATAACTTCTTATCATCCATTTAGTTCTGATCAGTGTTTTTTGTTTTGCTTTCATTCACTTGTAATATGCAAATGTAATCCTGTAAACTCGCCCAACACAATATGGTTTTAATTTATTGATAATTCAAGTATGTACAGCAAATGTAATTTATGCATAATTCTGATGAGTTCAGTTGGAGACCTCTGAGATCGAATTTCAATGAGGCAATTGCAAATGGATGAAGTAAAAGGACATGCTCACATCATTCTCCTTATTTGTAATGACATACATACACACACACATATATACATACATACATGCATGCATACATACATACATACATACTTACATGAATGCATGAATACAAACACACACACACACACACACAAGGAAAAGGAAAAATCCAGAGAAAGGAAGACAGAGGAAAAAAAATCGCCAACGGTATACACACGGTCACATTTTATGTATGTATGAGAGTGAGAGGGAGAGAAAGAAAGAGCGATCTGGCGGGAGACAAAGAGAGAGCGATAAAGCGGCGATCTGGCAGAAACGTTTGCACGCCGAGCGAAATGCTGAGCGGGATTTCGTCTGCAGCTACGTTCTGAGTTCAAATTCTGCCGAGGCCGACTTTGCCTTTCATCCTTTCGGGGTCAATGAAATAAGTACGAGATACGCACTGGGGTCGATATAATCGACTTAATCGGTTTGTCTGTCCTTGTTTGTCCCCTCTGTGTATAGCACCTTGTGGGCAGTAAAGAAATAAGAAGGAGAGAGAGAGAGAGAAAGAGAGAGAGAGAGAATGAATAGCAATGGACTCAGAGAATTGTCCGTGTATCACAGTGAGCTCCTATTACGTACTTGGCTCTCAGTCCACGTAGAAGTCAATGCAATTGAAAACCAGAAAATTCGGGTGATAAAATTATTCTTTGAGGAGTATACAAAAACGTTAAGTCGGCAGATAGGATAGGTGAATATATACTTATTTACCAATATGCTTTCAATAGAAATATGGCGCTTCGCAATCTTCTATATGTAATATTTATTTCCGTAAGCAATTAATTACGTGAGCGTTTCCATTAATATATATTGTCAGAACTATACAATGTTATTGTATGTTCAATATTCACGAATTAATGCAAATAAAGGAAGTCAACCTATCAGATCTCACGAAAATGATGGTTACATCAAAAGCTCGACTTCATTTGCGTTAATTTGTGAATATAGAATTGTACAGTATAATGCTCGGTATGCATGTTAATACAAAGCTGAACCGATAATATCTGGCATAATGAAATTAAAACCAGATGGAGAAGGTTACGAAACGGCCGTAACCCCAAGTAAGTTATGTAGTTAAATATATATTCATCTTTCATACCTCTCGAATTTATGCTCCTATGTTATATTTATGTCCCTCTGGCTGTGTGGTAAGTAGCTTGCTAACGAATCCCATGGTTCTAGGTTCAGTCCCATTGCGTGGCACCTTGGGCAAGTGTCTCCTACTATAGCCTCGGGCCGACCAAATCCTTGTGAGTGGATTTGGTAGACGGAAGCTGAAAGAAGCCCGTGGTATATACGTATATATATAAATATAAATATATATATATGTGTGTGTATGTGTGTGTGTATATTTGCGTGTCTCTTTGACCCTCCAACATCGCTTGACAACCGATGGTGGTGTGTTTACGTCCCCGT
This sequence comes from Octopus sinensis, assembly GCF_006345805.1. NCBI lineage: Eukaryota > Metazoa > Mollusca > Cephalopoda > Octopoda > Octopodidae > Octopus > Octopus sinensis. The sequence continues at coordinate 77,788,003 of NC_043001.1, forward strand.
CACTTAGCAGTTCGGCAAAACAGACCTATAGAATAAGTACTAGCCTTACAAAGAATAAGTCCTGGTGTCGATTTGATCGACTAAAGGTTGTGTTCCAGCATGGCTACAGTCAAATGACTGAAACAATTAAAAGAGTAAAAGAGTAAAAGATTATATATATATTATATATATATATATATATATATATATGTAAATAATAATACTTTTATAAGCTTAAAGCTTATTTACAATCACCGTGCATTGACTAAGTTAACTCCATGATGACCATTTTTTTTTTTTATCAAGCAACTAGGTTGCATACACAGAGATCATCTCGGCTCTGATCAGCGATTAGTGCACGACACTGGTTTTGCGTATATTTGCATCATCCTTTTTAACCAGTTTACGGCGGATTTCATTCAGTTGCCTGTCTGTGCCAACGGTAATCGCCCCGATTCAGGTTAGCACTCAGTGCGAGTTAACGTTTGGCGTATATTTACGTCAACCGCTTTAGTGCAAGTACTGTTTATATACCTAAATTATGTACTTGTGCAGGACGCTCATGCGGTATTATTCCTGAATAAGATCACTCAACAGCACAAGTTTGATCAACTTATTTATTTACAATCACGTGAATTAAAAAAACTGACTTTAGTGCGGTAGAATTCAAAACAGGGTACCACACAGTGGCATATTACATTGTGAACAGAGGTATCTGGTTTCCTTACATTTCCCTTTGCTTTACATACTGTGCATCTCTTTCAAGCATTTGTCTTCTTGGAGGTGGGTAGAAACAGTCGTGGAAAATGCCCACGTCCCTTCACCCTGCGGTGATAAGTGAATCCGGCGTGGGAACGTCGACTCATTCTGTAATTTTGCAGGTCTGATACTTCTACCATTTCACGGAACAATAGATTCTGGAATGTCAATCCATCTCGCGCATTGCCAAGCATCTGCCGATTCAAGTGCGAGTTCATGACATACATGACAATTATATGCAAGAAAATTTATTTGCATCTTTTCACAAATTTTCTCACCGATATTTGCATCGTCGCCAGCTGATCTGAACGATGGACCCCGCATATCCCTTCATTGTACGAAACAACTACACTCGGTTTCATTATGGCATTACCGTCTGTATCTTGTTTGCTAGTGTTCTTCATGTGTACAGAATGCATTGTGGATAACATGCAGACGTGTTTCTTGTCACGTTACACTAGAGGGAGTATGCCACTATCAGTGCATCGTTACGCTGATTCCCCCTTTTGAAGTTTCATCTTTTGAAGTTCGTATGGCATGTTTTTTCCCGTGCGTCGTCACAGTCTCACAGAAATTAATCCCCCTCGCTTGCAGCTTCAGGAAGACGTCTGGACTGGAAAACCACTTGTCCATATAAATATTGTGGCCTTTGTCAAACAAGTTTTCATCCAGCGACAACTTGACATCAGTTGACGCTAGAGTATACTCTTGAAGTTTCAATCTCTTCTGACCAGTGTAGATTTTGTAATTCCACGTGTAGCCAGCCAGTTGACTGGCATACTTTATAATCCTTGACTCCAAAGCGGGCATCTTTTTTCGGTTTGTATTGTTTGAATCGGAGCCTTTCCTTAAATTTCCAAAAAAACTCTCGTCCTGTGTGGAAACACACACCGTTCTAACATTTTCAGTCACTTTGTCAACGATAGGACGTATTCTGTGCAGCCTGTCATCCTGGTTTTGGCCGAAGTTGAAATGTAGAAGAAGCGTCAAAAGTCGATCACGTGGCATCGGTTTCAGAAAGAAACTCGTCGACATAGCTGGTTACCGATTCTAATACCACTCCAGGATCGTTTCTCCACGATGCCCATCAGTAATAGCAAAGCAAGCGAAACTTTGATTTTGTCACCTGCGTTTGGAAACCAATCCCCGCCATGCCTGACTTTGACATGCTGGGGAAAGTTTTCAACAGTGTCACTCATTTCGTCCGCCCTATATTGAAATACTTCATCCGGCAAAACCTTGAGGAAGATTTCCGATCGCAATTTCCATGTTCAAGGTTTGCTTTTATGGCAGGTGTACGAGTAAACACAAGCCGTCCGACACCAGTAAACACAGGTGTTACCTGCCTGTACCTTTCGTTCACTGGTATATCATCATCGCTATCGGAATCATCCGATTTTGAACTAGGAAAATACTCACTCTCCGAGTCATCCGTAAGAACCAATTTGTCAGGTGGTGGAGCTTGGTGTAGTTTGGCGCGACGACCGTAAATTCGACGAAACAAGACACGACGACCATTTGAAATGATAATGATATATTTTATAAACTTAGAGAACTTATAAACGAGTACCGTGCATATATATATATATATATATATATATTTATGAAAATAGATCACGGAGTGACCACCGTACACTACACAGGTACGGGCTGCCCTTTGGCAAGATGTAACCCCAGATTAGCGACCCTGCAGAGGAATATTGGACTCCAACAAGACGGATTGGGACGAGTCAGCAGAAGAACTCAATTGAACCATTGGTATTTCTTAAAAGGTAATCCTAGAAGATCAACGGTCAAGATCACCAAGCTGTATAAAGAGAGTAGCTGTAACTTATCCTTTGGGTCTGTAATAAAGGAACTAAATGGAGACAGAGAGTCAGGGGAATCCACGAAAGCAGCAGCATATATATATATTATATATATATATATATATATATATATATATAATAATATAAATTGCTCAGCAGTATATTATATATATATATATATATATATATATATATACATATATATATATTATATTAAATTAGAGATAAAACCGCTATTAGGCAAATCAAACAATGAAAAACTTAACTTAATACATAAAATTAATTTATTTATTTATATTATTTTAAATATATATCAAAAGTATTAAAAGTTTAATAAAAGATAATGAGGAAAACACTACGATCGTTTCATGGCTGTCCAATTCGTAATAATTCGAGTTATGGTTACAGTCAATCTTCAGGTAATTGAAATATTTATCTTAGCGAGGTTTAGCAATGAACTAAAATTTTGAATCGGAAAACGTCTTTACAGCGCTTATTAGAATACTCGTGGAATTACGTTATTAGCAAAAAAAAAAAGAAGAAATTGTTGAAGATTTCATTACGCGTGAGGAACCTACGTTTTATTAAAGATTGTGAATGGGAAAATTATTTGTTTATCATTGTAAATAAAATGAAGTCACAATAAAGAATAAAATCTCTCTATTCTATAATATTATTTATAAATAACTATGGATAAATGAAACTTAATACAAAATAAATTAATGATTTAAATGATTAAAATCCACTAAAATTATTAAATATATTCTAAAAATCTTATAAGATTAATAAATATATAAAAATTTTGTATTGTATTGTAGCATGATTATAGGCATTTATATATGTATTTATTATATGATATATATTGGTTGTGTGTGTATGTATATATGTGTATAAGATGATGTGTGTGTATATATATGTATATGTATATACATATATTTATGTGTATGTGTGTGGGTGTGTATATATAGGTGTAAGTGTATATATTGAGTATTGTATGGATGTACATGTATGTATGAGTGTGCATATGTGTATGTGTGTATGTGTGTGTATATATGTGTATATATGTATGTATGTGTGTATGTATGTGTATATGTGTATGTATATGTATATGTATGTATATATATATATATATATGTATATATATATGTATATGTATATATATTTTTTTATATATTTATGAATACGTATGTATAGTTATACTACAAATTTTGATAAGTATTTATAGTTTTGGTTATCATCACTAATTTTAGCTTATAAAGGCATGGGAAAGACTTTATAGTATGTTGAGGGGTTACTATATAAATACATTTTTATATATTTATTAATCTTATAAGATTTTTAGAATATATTTAATTATTAGTGGTTTTTAATCATTTAAATGATTTAATTTATTTTGTATTAAGTTTCATTTATCATAGTTATTTTATTAAATAATATTATAGTATAGAGAGATTTTATTCTTTATTTGTGACTTCATTCTATTTACAATGATAAACCATTAATTTTTCCATTCACAATCTTTAATAAAACGTAGGTTCCTCACGCGTAATGAATTCTTCAACAATTTATTCTGTTTTTTGCTAATAACGTAATTCCACGAGTATTCTAATAAACGCTGTAAAGACGTTTTCCGATTCAAACTTTTAGTTCATTGCTAAACCTCGCTAAGATAAATATATCAATTACCTGAAGATTGACCGTAAGCATAACTCGAATTATTACGAATTGGACAGCCATGAAACGATCGTAGTGTTTTACTCATTATCTTTTATTAAACTTTTAATACTTTTGATATATATTTAAAATAATATAAATTAATTAATTTTATGTATTGGCTTAAGTTTTTCATTGTTTGATTTCCCTAATAGTGGTTTTATCTCTAATTTAATATAATATAATATTTTACTATAAAATTGGATTCAATCCTAAATCTGATTTTTCTGTGTAAGTTTGGATTTATTCCCTAATATTTTATTATATATATATATATATATATATATATATATATACTGCTACCTGCCTGTACCTATTATATATTTATGTAATAGCCACAGAAGTGACTGTGTGATAAGAAGCTTGCTTCCCATTCACATAATTCTTGCAAGTGTCTTCTACTATAGCCTCGGGTCGACCTAAGCTTGTGAGTATATTTGATAGACAGACGGAAATTGAAAGAAGCTCGTCGTATATATATATGTGTGTGTGTATTTGTGTGTCTGTTTGTCCCCCCACCATCGTTTGACAACCGATTTTGGTGTGTTTACCTCCCCGTAATCTAGCGGTTCGGCAAATAAAACGGATAAAATAAGTAGCAGGCATACAAAGGACAAGTCCTAGAGTTGATTTGTTTGACTAAAGACGGTGCTGCAGCATGGCTGCAATTAAATGACTGAAAGTGTTAAAAAATAAAAGAATATATGAATATATATATTTGTGTATGTATATATACATGCATATATTTATGTATGTGTATACATATATGTATGTGTATACACACACACACACATATATATATATATATATATATATATATATATATATATATATATAATCTATTATAAATATATATAGATAATACATACATACATACATGTGTATAAGTATGTTAGTCTCATTTTATCGTCTTACTTTACGATAGTACAATTTCTGCAAATGCTTCCAGTTGCAGTTGTTTGGAGACATATTAATGTCTCTCAACTATCATGATGCCATTATTTGCATGAAGAGTTGCCGGTGTATGTGTGTGCGTGTGACTTATATTATAGCAGGTTAGGGGTTTGATATCACCGCTGGAATTTGAAATTTGTTTGCTGAATTTGTCAGAGTGCTCTGTTTCTGCGTCACATTAGTGTATATTATATTAAATGCTTGCATTAGAATTTTATTGTCTTCAGTGTATTATTACTTCGATCCTTAACTTTTTTTGTTTTTATGAAGAATCCTCTACAGGATACATGTGTTTTTAACCCCTTTGTGGTTTCTGTTGCTAGTCGTGGCACGTTACAATCACTGTTTATCCTTGTATCACAAATAACACAGTTGTAATCGTGTTGTTTACAACTTTCATATTACAAAATATTAGCATGTTTTTAGACTTGCAATCTTTAATGGTTTCTTGTAATGATTTTTTAAATATTTTGTTTCACAAGGTTATTAACAAGGTTATGATATTTTCTAGTTAGTTTGCAGTTGATTCATGCTATACACTACACATTATTTATATATAAGTGTTGTGACTGAATCTGTTTATTGTGTGTTATTTCTAACTTGTTTGTTCTTTCCTTTGTCTACTAGTTCTTTGAAAAAAAATAACTATACTTGATTAGTGATTGTTTTATTCTGTAGATTTGCTTAAGTGGCGCTTCGTTAGTAACGACAATAGTTGAAATTCTCATATATACAAGATGAGAAATGATATTCGTCATTCATGTGTGCAATTATATTCTCTTTATAAGCATGTGTACTTCCTATGTATTTGTATAAACAAACGAAGTACATCTGTTATTTATTTGACTACGCATGTTAAAGGTGAATTCACTCCCAGACTATATCTCACACGTACACATACTCATACGATATTCCAAAGACACGTTGACATCCACGTATAGTCGTACGCACACATACGCGCGCACGTATTCATACATACACACACAAATACACACGCACACATTCATACACACACACACACACACACACACACACACACAGACACATAAACAACATATAAGCAAATGCTACCAGTACACTTAAAAACATCCATGTGTTCACATTCTTTTAGATACACACCAATTGAGGGAAGCAGTTTTAAGGGAAATAGATATATTGCAACGCATTTACAACTACTCGTATCCACACACACGAACACACACACACTCGTACACACGCACACACAAACTTCTGTACACACATACACACGCATATGCACGTACTTTCAGAGGTACTCCTACACACACAAAAATTTTCGAAATAAATAAATATATATATAAATATAAGCATTACGTAACATAATCAAAACAATGTACAGCGGTGACATAAGCCAGCGGTCATCAAGATTTTTGTTTTTAAGATGCAGAGACGGAGTCGTGGCTCTGTGGTCGTTAAGAATCTCGCTTTGGAATCAGGCAGTTTTTACTTATTTTATCTTGGGGCTGGCCAGATTGGAGCAATCTCGAGTATAACCAGCCGAAATTGCAAAGATAATCTGGAACTCGACTGAGGATAAAAAACTCCGAATTATCCGTCCTTGTTTTCCTTGTATCGTCTGTCTGGATATTTTGGGATTATTCTATTTCTCTACCTCCACCTCCCTCTCTTCTCTCTCCACGTGACCGGTGTTCGGCCAGGCCTGACCTTTCTGTACAATCCTACTGTTCAACACTCTGTGCAAGTGTCTTTTACTATAGGCTCGGGCCAAACAAAGCTTTGTGAGTAAATTTGAAGATCGGAACCTTCTAGAACCCTGTCCTTTGTATACAGACACACACAGTCACATATACACACATATGTATTTATACGTACGAGTGAATGGAGAAAAGAAAGAAAAGGACACTAAACAGTGGAAGTTGGAGTTGCATGTATTTCTCCATTCAGGAATCTCGAGCCTGAATGAGATGGACCACTCGTATGGTATCTGCGAAACTTTAAATCGCAGGGTACATAATCAGAAAGCTTTGAGTACTATACATATATATGCATGAGGATTTGCCTGGGATTTGTAATCTACTTAAATTTACTGGTATCTGATTCTTGAAAATTTAAACTTATTCCTATATACTGAGTTCTTAATTGATATCTGCGAGGATTTTAAAAATCCAGCTTTTGCTTACACACACACACACACACACACACACACACACACACACATGCACACACACACACACACACGCACACACACACACACACACACACACACACACACATACACATACATATATATACTGACACTGCTACATGCGTTTATTTTTCAACCAGGTTACGGTAACAAAAGGTGTCGGTGAAATGCAAAGGTAAATACACAAAAACACATACATGAACAAACATACTCACACATATTTATGCGTGTGTCTGTGTATACCAAAGTAATACGCATATCCACCAGACAAGTTCAAGTTATGTATGAGCAAAAACGTGCATATTTATACACACAAACCTATTCAGACGTCCACGAATACCAACACCTGTCACTAGGACAGTGGCCTGTTTGAAATCTCCAAATGACAAAACTTAAATCCTAAAGAAATTATATAAATGCAGAATTAAGAAATGAAAGATATCGAACGAATATTAAGTATACCGGTGGTGAACATTTATGAGATTCGTGCATCATATCGCACACTTAATAACCAAATCACAACTGAGTTCACAACACTAAAAATCTCCTGACTAATAGTGGCAGTTGTGACGGTTTGCAAACCCACCGATGTGAAATACTGCTTCACCACTCCAGAGGATACTCTTAAAGAGATCAGACCATGTTTGTAGGAGGACTTCTAAATTTGAAACAAAATAATCGATCTGAAAAAAAAAATAAACAACGTAGAATCAATTACCATACATTGTAGAACATACAGAACAAATTTGAGGAAAAAATTATAGTTGATAAATAAATTATAAGTATTTTAAAATAGTTATTTTTCAATCATTCTGTCTATCTATCTATCTATCTATCTATCTATCTATCTATCTATCTATCTATCTATCTATCTATCTATCTATCTATCTATCTATCTATCTATCTATCTATCTATCTATCTATCTATCTATCTATCTATCCATCTATCTATATATCTATCTATCTATCTATATAAAATACAAAAATGGGAAAGAACGCAAATTATCCAGAGACGATACAAGGAAAACAAAGACGGATCATTCGGAGTTTTCTATCTTCAGTCGATTTCTAGATTAAGCTGACGTGTGTGGAAGTAAAGTTTTTACGGTAGGGTCATAAGATTTAACAAGCACAGGAAGGAATATAGATGTTGCACGGACAGTAGTCCAACCAAGAAAGAAAGTTCAGGCCTGGCCGAACACCGGTCACATGGGGAAAAAGAGAGGGAAGTGGAGGTAGAGGGATTGAAGAATTAAGGAGGGGGCGAGAGAAAAATGAAAGAGGCACAATGAATGGAAAGAGGGAAAGTGAGCATGAAGAGAAGGCCGGAAATGTGAGGGAGGGGGAACGAAAGAACGAAGAGTGGAATGAACGAAGTGTCAAAGGGCTGAAAGAAAGAATGAAAGAATGAAAGGATACAAAGAACAATAGAGTCGTACGAAATTTAGATATATATACATACATATTTTCACCTTATTTCCGAATTACACTACTTGGCGGTTGGAGTTATGGCTGCTCTTTCTGGTGGACGAATGGCCTGTTCAGGCCATTCCTAAATTGTTATATTTATACATATTTAGTCTTTGACTATTTTCTCTTTTCCATTAGGCCGCTGGTAGCGATAAATTTTTACTGAATTTTTTGCTACCCTAAATTGATTAATTGATAATTTTCTGACTAATTCTGAGATTGAATCAGCAGTTTATATTTGCTGCCGATAAGTTTGGCGCGAATGCGTTGGTCTTGAAAATTTTAAGACAGATATTCCCGAGGCATTGATACAGTAGCCTCGTGTATATCCGTCTCTCCCAGGTTTCTTTTACTGATGAAGTGTGACCTATGGTAGACTAGCTTAATTTAATTTAATTAAGCTGGTCTATCATTAAAGACACCGAAACGATGCATCGTATAAAAGATGAATTAGGGTAAATGTTTTTAAATTTTCACCTTATTTCCGAATTACACTACTTGGCGGTTGGAGTTATGGCTGCTCTTTCTGGTGGACGAATGGCCTGTTCAGGCCATTCCTAAATTGTTATATTTATACATATTTAGTCTTTGACTATTTTCTCTTTTCCATTAGGCCGCTGGTAGCGATAAATTTTTACTGAATTTTTTGCTACCCTAAATTGATTAATATATATATATATATATATATATATATATATATATATATATATATATATATATATATATAATATATATATATATACAGGCACACACACACATACACCACATATATATGCACATACATGTATGCAAGCATACATGGATGCATATTGTTTTCAACAAACCAATCCTTTTGCAAAGACCAATACTCCTCCCAAAATAAACATATTTTCCTAATAATTTTTATTCCTACCGATTCCATTGAAATCATTGTTATCCAAAATATCAACAAAGGCGTATTGCGAGTAATATTATTTTTAGTTTAGTTTAGACTATAGCTTTCAATAGTATTTCCTAGGACATTTTTATTTCATTTCTTTCCGTATCCTTTCCAGATGTCCTACACAATAACCACACACACACACACACAACACACACACACACACACACACACACACACACACACACACACACACACACACACATACTCAAACGCGCACACGCACACACATAGACGCATGCACACGCGCACAGAATTACAAAAGTATACATTCACACACATGTATATATATAAATATATAGCATTAATTCACACATATTATTTATCGTAATCTTTATACACACGTATATATATATATATATATATATATATATATATATATATATATGACAGGTATCTATATAAACATGTGTATACATATGTACATAAAATATATGTATCTGTATATATAATATATATGTGTATATATGTGTGTGTGTTTATATATATTTATGAATACACATGTACATAAAATATATCTCTATATCCGGGTATTTACACACACACAAACACACAGACACACACACACACACACACACACATGTATATATATATATATATATATATATAAACACACATATAAATAAACACACGCACACACATTTATATACACATAATACAATTCGCATTCTCGTAAAGTTTTATTTCGGATTTCTTTATATTAGACATGGGAGGTGTATGCTGATGCGAAGGTACAAAAGTTATATATATATATATATTATATATATTTTACTTTTATAGTCATCTGTGAAGGACAGAAACCTGTTATTGGCATATATATATATATATATAATATATATATATATATGCCAATAACAGTTTCTGTCCTCACAGATGACTATAAAAGTAAAATTCAACAATGACGTCCTTCGCTAAGAAGTCTTTATAATTGAATGAGAAAAACTGGAGAGAGACTCTTCTGTGAGTTTGAGTTCGTCTGTATGTGTGTATGTGTTTGCGTATCTGTTCGTGTAGTGTGTGCGTGTGTGTGTTTGTGTGTGTGTGTGTGCGCGCGTGTTTGTGTGTCCTCTCACGGATGAAATACACTCCACATGTGTGTAGAAAGTTGGTGTGTATATGTATATGTTGAGCTACATCTGTATATAAATAGCTCACTACACACATGTATGAATAAGATCGTGTGGTTGTGAGCTCGACTCCCGGACCGGGCTGTATTCTTGAGCAAGAACTTTATTTCACATTGCCCCAGTTCACTCAGCTGTAGAAATGAGTTGCGACGTCACTGATGCCAAGCTGTATCGACCTTTGCCTTTCCCTTGGATAACACTGGTGGTGTGGGGAGGGGAGGCCGGTATGCATGGTCGACTGCTGGTCTTCCATAAACAACCTAGCCCCGACTTGTACCTGGGGGGGGGGGTAACTTTCTAGGTGCAATCCCATGGTCTGTGCCGTGAACGAAGGGGTCTCATATGTCGTCGTGATAGATCGTTAGCCACAACACACATTTTTTTTTTCTCTCCTTGATTTTTCTGTGTCCCTTTCTGTAGAAGAGCGTAGGCTCGAAACGTAAAAGACTTTTCTATTCCTGAGCGTTATACTAATACAACGGTTTGTTTTGTAAACCACCTGTCTTCGTCTTTTTTTTTTTTTGTAAACTCTCCCTATATATATATATATATATATATATATATATATATATACATATATATATACATATATATATACATACACTTACTCTCTCTCCCTATATGTATACACACACACAAGCACACATAGGCACACTCACACACACATATGTAAATATCCTATAGATCAGTAGTAGTATGCCTTCTTTTAAAGGTTATGGTGTTTTTCTCAGGTGAGATATATCAGTTATGGCCCCCTATTATAGATAATACTAATAGATTTTTGGAAAGAATAAATAAACTGTTAAGACAGTTAGTAAAACAAGGGTATAGATATGATACATTAGTTAAATTACTTAATCAATGTTTAGGTGGAAGACTAGAAATATTAAATAAATATGGTGCAACATCTAGCCTTCAACTTAGTAAATCATTATTGCTCACAGAGAGCTAAATATAGAGGGGACAAACAAGGACAGACAAAGGGATAAGTCGATTACATGGATCCAGTGCGTAACTGGTACTTATTTAATTGATTCCGAAAGGGTGAAATACAATGTCGACCTCGCCGGAATTTGAACAGAGAACGTAACGGCGGACAAAATACCGCCAAGAATTTCGTCATGTGTGCTAGCGTTTCTGACACCTCGCCGCCTTAGTAAATATTTGTAAGTGTCTGGAGTGTTTACAAGTAACTCTAATTCCATACTACTTCACTAAAATGGTTAAAGACAATTGAGAAAGTAGTGAATTAAGGACTACGTCATCAATAGTTATGACAGTCTGTTGAGAATATAGTTGACAGAACTTAGTGTATCCATATAACATGTAAGTGATAATACTATATACTTGATATTATCTTGTGTGTATCTGAGGGAGAGAGGGAGTGAGAGACTGAAGCCTAAGTTTAAAATGATGGTAATGATGATGACGATACTTATGATGGTGATGAACAAGAAAAGGAAGAAGAAGAAAGAGGAGGAAAAGGATGTGTGGCCTGCCTTTGTTCGTGCGATGTATGCATATAATAGCAGATTCGGAAGTATATATATATATATATATATATGTGTGTGTGTGTGTGGTGTGTGTGTGTAGATATAAATATGTATATATATATATATATACATATATATATATATATATATATATATATATATTATATATATATATATATATATATATATATATAGAGAGAGAGAGAGAGAGAGAGAGAGAAATTCATTGACGTATACACACAGAGGTATAAATAAAAATGTTTAGTTAGTGGGAGGACCATCATATCGACTTCCCTGTCCAACTGGTACTAATTCGCTCTAGTTGATAATAATCATAGGCTAGAACGACATGGACGGAATTTGAACTCAGAACGTAGCGACGGGCTAAGCATGTAGTCCAGTGTGCTACGAATTCTGCCAGCTCGCCGCCCTGATAATAATAATAACAACAACAACAACAATAATAACAATGATAATAATGATGATGATGATGATGATGATAATAATAATAATAATAATAATAATAATAATAATAATAATAATAATAATAATAATAATAATAATAATAATAATAATAATAATAATAATAATAATAATAATAATAATAAACTCAGTATACAGTTGTCAGAGATCAACAAGGAAAAAATGACATCGTTTCTCGAAAAGAAACGGAGAAACTTTCAAAATACAAAGATCTGGAAATAGAGGCTACTCGAGTGTGGAGCCTATAAGCAGAAGCAATTCC
>NC_043001.1:77808633-77811133 GCF_006345805.1 Octopus sinensis
TTAAACAACCCTTATTCAGGGACCTTTTGAGCGGGATGGGTTACTCGATCTGAAGAAAATTCTAACTGGGCTCCACCTGCAAGGTCATGTGCTGTTTATCTTGATATGAGATCACCATGTCGCGCACATATGGTTGTAATGCATGTGCCTGGTGTACCCTTATCAGACGGGTAGTCATGATGGGTACACTGGGCTTCGTATATTTTACCCCAGTGTCACTTTGATGGCATGCTCTGCTCGCTCACTCAATAATAATAATAATAATAATAATCATAATCATGATAATGATAATTTCCACATAAGTGAATAATTTCCACTTATTCAGAAATTATTGACTGGAATAGTTACAGAGTCAATATACAGACATCTGGCAAAAAAAATGGAATCCTGCCACATGAGCAGAGGGCTTGCAAGAGGTAGACAAAACTGTACATACAGACTGCTAAAAGAAGAAAATTAACTTAGCCATGTCATGGATTGATTATCACCATTCGTACGATATGGTCCCACATTCTTGGATTATGGATTATATGAACCTATTTGGTATTGCTTCAAATGTTGAGTGATTGCTTGGAAAAAGTAGGACGGAACTGATAGCTTATGGCAGAAGTTTAAGGACAATAGGAAACAGTTGAGGCATCTTCCAAGGGGACTGCCTTTCCTTACTGATCTCTGTACTGTACATGTTAACATTAACATAATTCTGAGGAAAGCAGAAGCTGTGTATGTATTCATGAGCTGCCAAGAAAAGGTCAACCACTTGTTTTTCATGGATGATCACAAACTTTATAGTAAAGATGAATCCTAGTCATTTCCTTCGTTGATACGGCGTATACTTTCAGTGCTGATATGAGAGTGGAATTCTGACTGAAAAAGTGTGATGTGTTAGTCTTGACGAGAGGCAAAATCAAATGTATGGACGGGCTAGAGATACCGGCGGGGAGGTTATGAAGGAGATAGAAGAGATGGGCTATAAGGTCTTGGATATAGTGGAAATGAATAAATTGATGGAGAAAGAAATGATAGAAAAATATAAAGTGGAGTAATTGGACAGATTGAGAGTGATCCTTAAGTCGAAATTGAAAGGACGGAATAAGATTGAAGCTATCAATACCTGAGCGGTTTCACTCCTTAGATATGGAGCAGGGATTATCGCATGAACAGTAGACAAACTAAATAGCTTAGACAGAAAGACAATGTCGTTGCTGACTGATATGGGATACTCAACCCCCAAAATAACGCAGACACCTGTATGAACAAAAAAAAAACAAGAGTGGGAAGAGGATTGATTGGATGTGAGCACAGCATTAGAGCAGAAGAAAATAATACAGCCACAATAAATTACATCAAATACAGAATAGACAACACATCAGAAAAGGACAAGTGTAGAATTTGTGAACAAAATTGTGAAACCGTATGGCGTATTACCAGTCAATAAATGTCACGAGCCCAGAAAGAATATAAGAGATATCATAACAACACAGCAAGTATTGTCTATTGGACACTTTGTAACATGTATGGACTTGGCAGAGAAAAAGTGGTACGAACATAAACCCGGCGGCATTATCGAAATTGATAATACAAAGATCTTATGGGATTTTATGATTCAGTGCGTCCATGAGATAGAGAATAGGAAGCCAGACATAGTCTTAATTGACAAAGAAACCAAACTATGCTGGATCATAGATGTAGCATGCCCAGCGGACAAGGTAAGCGATAAGGAAGAAAGAAAAGTAGATGGATATGATAGGTTAGCTTTGGAGGTTAAGCCGTTGTGGTCGATGAAAAAGATGGTAGTAGTATCAATAATTGTCGGAACCCCGGGAACAATGAGTAAAAATCTTGAGAAGTACATGGAACAAATAGGAGTTGCAATAAGGGTGGAGCACTTTCAGAAAACAACACTCATTGGAACCGCTCGCATACACCGGATGGTGCTCGAAGAAATATGGGATGTTTCCCTATTTCAGTGGTAGTAAACAGTTGACTGTGTAGTACATCTCCAACGTTAGAAGCTGTGCAAAGACATCATAAAATTAATAATAATCACCCTTTCTACCATAGGCACAAAGCCTATAATAATTATTATTTCTACTATGGATACAAAGCCTGAAACAATATAACATCTCTTCTCGCGGTGTCCTGTGCTGACACCGAACGAATACAAAAATCGCTACGATAGGGTAGGATAGTATTTGCATTGGAAAATATGTAAACGCTACAAAATCAGCACTCCTGCTTACTGGTATGAAGATCATCTTGAGCCAGTCGTTGAAGGTAAAACTGTCACTATCTTCTGGGGTTTTGAAGTCATCACGGACAAAACGATCCAGGCTAATCGACCAGACATAGTAATTAAAGACTGAGAAGAAAATACTTCTAGACTAATAGATGTAAGTTTTCCCACTGATAAATATATATCTGTAAGGAATTTGACAAATTAAGTACTTAATTTATCGACTCGGAAAGAATGAGATGCAATGTCGACCTCGGCGGAATT
>NC_043001.1:77813633-77818633 GCF_006345805.1 Octopus sinensis
TACTGAAAACAGAGCTCAATACGAAAAAGAAGATAATTAACATCAATACTCTAGCCATCCCAGTTATAAGTTACAGCTACAATATTCTTAAGTGGACTCTAAATGAACTAATGAAAATAGACAGAAAAAAACAGGAAAAACAATGACAGGATTTAGGATGCACCATCCAAAATCTAACATAGAAAGATTATATATACAGCGTATCAAAGGTGGTAGAGACCTTACACTGCTAGAAAATTATTACAAAATGACCACCATAGGATTACAGAAATACCTACTATAGAAGGAAGGAAAACTGATACAGACAGCCACAAAACACGAACAAAACAAAAAAAATGTTTTTCGTATTTAAGGAATCTGACAAATACAAAAAAGAAGTCATAGTACCTAACAACTATGAAGAAAAACACAAATAACAAAAGCTGTATGACAACCGAAATCCAAACTAAAACTGGAACAACAACGGATCATGATATAACGATGACAAAATAACTCTCCTACCTGGCAAATATTTGGTTAAGCTAAACAGAAAAGAAATAGACAAAGTAGAATCACAACAATGGTTGAGAAGCTTATAACTTAACGCAAAGACTGAAGAATTTTTAATTGCAGCACAAGATAAAAGCCTTCCGACCAGAAATCACCAAAGACACACAAGGAAAAGAAATACAAGTAATTGCAGAATATATGGTGATGGAGAAGAAACAATAAATCATAAAAGAGCTCCTACAAAAAGTTTGTCTCTTAGGTATAGTAAGGATTATCAGAAGGGTTCTAAGCACTTGCAAGACTGCTGAAAATTTTTGGACACCTGAGGTTACATCCACATAAAATCTAGCAAGAATAAACCTAAGCCAAACTAAAATAATGATAGTAATAGTAGTGGTAGCAGCAGTAGTAGCAGTATTTATTTAAATCGTTTTACTTGTACTCTCTGAACGGTCATGTCTCACTCTGCTCGAGGAAAAACTTATTTTGATTCCAGGATTAAGAATTATGATTCCATTCCTGGGACTGTGGAAACGTTCTTTATTTTTTTTCTAGATATTTTAAACTGTTTCCTCGTTTTCCCCATCCACCCAATGGCAATGTTTACACATATTGCAAGATTGTAGCATGAAAACTTGCAGGTATCTAAGTTGAAACAAAGTCACTTACATAATAAAAGAAAAAAAAATATTGCGTGTTGGAAGAATTAGGCTTATGGGAAAGGAAACAATATGAATAGCAACAGTAATATAAAACAGCAATAACAAGACCACCATCACCACCACCACCACCACCACCACCACCACCACCACCAACCACCACCACAACAACAACAACAACAACTACAGTAACACCAATAACTACAGCAAAATGTCATTTTCAGAGTTCTCGGTCAAAAGATGAAACTTTGATTGAGTAAGCTTAAATCTTTAACGTTTAAACTGGTCATATCCAGCCCTAACATTCTATCTGTTCTATGTTCGGACCAGCCAGATTCGGCCTTTCACACCATACCATGTCATTCTAAGAATATACAATCACATCATCAAAATCTCAAAGCTACGAGATAATGAATGATTAATTCAAAACAATGTGAATTCAAAGCATGAACTTTACATTTGACAGAATAATCAGAATGCTACAGGTTTAAAGAGGAATCGCCATTTCTCAACAATGTACGAAGTGATATCAAATATTTCCCAGACTAGTTCTGCATGACGCCAACAGATGGCATCACACGGTTGCATGCGCAGTGAGAGATAGCAGTGACCTTCTTGAGGTAGTGTGCCGAGTGATAGCGCTGTGTTTACTTCGCAAGTTGTGAGATCTGTGTTTTCGTGATCATATGTATACTGTAGTCTGCGATTTCGTCATGGACAGGAACAAAGAGCCAAGGTGGAAGGGGCCTCCGGAAATACTTAGGTTACAGACTGGGATATTAACAAGGGATTCGCTGTTTTGTATGTCGTACTGCTACTGATTTTTGCAGAATACCACCGGTTAAAACTAAAATAAATACCAGAGCAGCATGAAATGAAACGGGTGTGATTTAATTTTTCAGCACATGGCAATCCAGAGCTGTGGACAGCAGTAATTTCCCGTAGTTTAGAGGTTGAAGATGACAGAAAATTGTGGGGGTGGGGCAGAGAGAAGAAAAGAGGGTATGCGAGTGCAGAAAAAAATTGAACAAGATGTGAGTCTGAACTAAACGTTGATACGAAACGCAGACTGCATTCTCTTTCATCTAGAATAAGACGAGTCAACTACTTAATAATTGATGTTGAAATGGGTATATTCATACCAGAAGACTCGGGATCAGTATTTCTGGTAGGGTGAGTAGGTATGGGGGCTAAGAAGCGAGCGGGACAAATTGCTATATTTAATGAAATTATGATGGTTATTAATTTTTACGTTTATTCAGCACCATTGTGCAGAAATTCATTGTATACTAATCGGTATTAGTGGCTACAGTTGGCGTTGTTTAATCTCTGAGGGATTTTTGATGTAGCAGATCAATAACGTAACAGGTTCCAGCTGTAACAATCCCGTCTTTTATTCGGACATAGTCTATTGATGCAAACTCTATTTTCTTCTATTTATTACTGAACATACCGGGACGAAAAAATGTTCGGTAATATTTTAAGTGTGGCAAGGCGGGCAGCTGGGAGAATCGCTAACATGTCGATCAAAATGCTTGGAGGTATTTCTTCCCTCCTCAAGTTCTGAGTTCAAATTCCGCCAAGGTCGACTTTGCCTTTCATCCGTTCAGGAATGCTAGGGCAGATGTTACCGAGTTAGCACTCCTCTAAAATTGTCGGTCATGAACAAGAATTTGAAACCAATATTTTAACGTGTGGTGATAATATTTGCCAGTTGGAGAAGTACTGCCCAAGTGGACAAATAAAGATCACAAAAGTGAAGCAAATGAAGTACAGCACATTTATCCTTGACTGAGTTTACAAATCAGGGTAGTTATACATACTGTCAATTTATGAATACACATATGAAGGAAAACAGTTTTGCAATACATGATGATACTGTAATATTTTTATCAGGTATGGCTAAGAAATGTATGAATATCTTTACAGAAATAGCTGTCTATTACACCATTTATGTCAATTATAATAGACACATTTCTTATGTGTCAAAATGTCTTCAATTCAAAAGCTATGTCAAAGTGTTTTCTTAGCTTTCCAGCTTGATTCTGCATAGTATTTCAGGTCTTTTTACATTTCTTTCAAGGTCTACGAGTGGTTTTATGAATAAGAAGCTCGCTTTGAAGCCACGTGGTTTCGGGTTTAGTACAACTACACGGAGAATTTGAGGACGTGTCTTCGTTAGAGCTTCGAGCCAACCAACTCCATGCGAATGAATTTCGTAGACGGAAACTCTGTGGAGAACAATGTGTATATGTATGTATTTATATATACACAAGGTCAGATGGTTAAATTGTCGCCATTTTATATTTTTAGTTTCGCGCTTGCGCATCGTTTGCTGTTGGTTTTGTCGACTACACAGTATAGTAGGGTCAGTTGGGCGCCATCTGTGAAAAAAGCAGCACTATGACGCAATTCACTTTGCCATGAATTTGGAAACGACATGCTATATTGCTTGGCATTCGCGCCAAAAGCTCCAATGCGGAAATTTCAGAATTTTTGTGTGTCAATCTGAAAACAGTGCAATCTGAGGACATTGCAGTCTGAGGATATGTACCGAGAGTGATAAAATATATATAGTGTGTGTGTGAGTGCGCCTTCGTGTGTGTCTATGTGCATGTCACTATTTTTAATGGCCGCTTGTGTATAATTTCAGCCTCAAAATGTCGATCTGTATCAACCTTCTATGCTTTCTAATAACACATCCGCTTTAGCATACCAACATAAACATTTCAGGCTAACAATATATCATACCAATCTCTTCCTTGCAATTGTTAATCTTCTACAAAACTAGAACCAGATTTGGCAATTTTACTACTACCTCTTGTTTGTTCCTTCTTGAATCATGCCTGTCTCATACGGGCTGGTTTCCCGGTTTCCTTGGCGTATAGGTTCCCCACCTGGTCGGCACGCCGCTCCGTCGCAGGTGAGCTGCAAGATGCATGATGAAAGAGCGAGAGAAAGTTGTGGCGAAAGAGTCAGCAGAAGTTCGCCATTACCTTCTGCCGGAACCGCGTGGATCTTAGGTATTTCGCTCATAAACACACACATCACCCGGTTTGAGATTCGAACTCGCGATCCCTCGACCGCGGGTCCGCTGCTCTAACCACTAGGTCATGTGCCTCCACACTACTACGTTTTACAATATGAAAGGCATTAGTCACCTTGCAAAATAATTTAATCAAACATATTAAGTTTCTCCGCATCCAAATTCCCTCTCACAGAACCGATATTGCGCCCACTTGTTGTTAATAAGCAAATCGCCCTTCTTGACTGCATACCATAACTTTGTCGAGATCTCTCATGAGCAATTTCAAGCCCGCAGGAGATTTTGAATAGAATACCTAACGAATCATTCCCTTCCTAGTTTTTAGGACCGCTGCCTGCTTGATGATGTTCATGTCTGTTCTAAACCCATGTTATTTGGGAAGAAAATCACTGTTGTCCAAGTAACACACACATGCCTATCATATACACACAAATTCACATGTAAACACGCGTACAACTCTCATCAAAATACAAAACCAAATCAGTATGTAAAAAATACATTCTCACTCAATCCATGTCATTATACAGGCAACGACTTATACAAGTCTGATGCAAACCCACCAGCTATAAATACGACAGATATGTTCAATTCTGAAGTAGTTCTGGATTTCCTAGGGGAACTACTAAATCACTAACCATTGCGAGGTATTGAATTCGCAAAAACGTACAATAAATTTTTGCTTTACGTATGTATTGAAGCCTTGATTTTTACTTGTACCAGTGCATGGTACATAATATGTAGTACAGATTACTTAGTCTTCTTCCTCTGTCTCATTCGCTCTAACTGTCTGTCAGTCTGTCTGCCTA
>NC_043001.1:77821133-77828633 GCF_006345805.1 Octopus sinensis
AACACGGGGCCGACCTGCCCGAGATGCGGTCAGAGAGACGAAACCGTTCTGCACGCACTCGTCCAGTGTCCAACAATTTCCGACCTGTGGGCTTATGTCGAACAACTGCTGTCACGTGTGGGAAGAGTCGGTTTATCAGCTGAGTCTATCGTCAATATTGTCACGCCTCCTTCCTTCAAACGGGAAGGAAGAGCTATTTTCATCATCCTTGTGGCTATGGCGAAAGAATGTATCTGGTGGAAACGTCTGAAAGGATTGGAGACAAACACTTTCCTCTCTGGTCAATCTCTCATCAACTTCTTCAAGTACCACTTGAAAAGGAAAGTGAGAGTAGAGAGGCAAGTTTTGTCTAGCGAATGTTTTAAAAAAAGATGGGTGAATGTAGCAAGAATGGCACGTATGAATGACGAAGCCACCTTGAGCATGATCCTATGAACCCAGAAATTGAAAACAGAGAGTTGCTTATTCGCAAAAAAA
The DNA here is from genome assembly GCF_006345805.1 of Octopus sinensis. Lineage (NCBI taxonomy): Eukaryota > Metazoa > Mollusca > Cephalopoda > Octopoda > Octopodidae > Octopus > Octopus sinensis. Next base: position 77,821,611 of record NC_043001.1, read on the forward strand.
AAAAAAAAAGAAATATAACATGTGACTCCATTGACCGAGGTTACCGTGGTCTTTTCGTAGGCTTTTCTTTCCACGGGTAAACCTCACCTGTCCTCCCCTTTACACTTCATATTGAGTTTCTGTGATACACGATCCCTATTGATCAATTTTTTTTTCTCTCCTTTTTTTTAACACCCCCTTTTTTTGTCCTCTTTCTCTCCTTTTACGATCCCTTTTGATCGAAACTCCCCCTTCCTTTTCTTTTTTTTAAACCTTCAAAAGAAAACTCTACCTTGTAATTTGTTCTATCTGTGTGCAGCCCTGTGTGGCTAATAAAGAAACATATCCTACTATCTATCTATCTATCATCTATCTATCTATCTATATCTATCTATCTATCTATCTATCTATCTATCTATCTGTCTGTTTGTCTGTCTGTCTGTCTGTCTGTCTGTCTGTCTTTCTGTCTGTCTGTCTGTCTGTCTGTCTGCCTTTCTGTCTGTCTAATGTCTGTCTGTCTAACTATCTATTATATATGTGTGTATTATATATTTGTGTCTTTGCACTTCTGTTTCACTTTCACATCGCTTGAAAAGCTGTGGAGGTTGTTTTTGTCACTTTAGGCAACCGGTTCGGCAAAAATGAGATCTGATAGAATAAGATCTGATTTTTAAAAATACTACACCGGTGTTGAGTTGTTCGAGAAAATCTATCGAGACAGTGATCCAGCTTGGCCGTAGACCAATGATTGAAGCAAATAAATGATAATTCGTATAATTTTACCATTTTTTTATTCTTATGTCTGCTAGTGTTGTTCCTTATGCAATATATTCTAAATATGAAGGCATGTTTGTATAATGTATTTTTGTAATAATGAGCATCAGGATTGAAGGTCTCATCGTCAGAGGATAAGATGAATAAGGAGTAGTTCATTCAAAATATCTAAGGGTTACTTAGAATTGATTGGAAGCTGGTACAATTTCAGTATATATCAATATATATTTGAAGGTATATTTACGAAATTAACACAGGGCCGTATCTGCTATGACGTTTAAGTCGAACTCATTCAATTGATTGTTAATCTTTTTCATACCGTTATTCTTACTTCACAAAGTAGTCCATCATCACGGTATAGACCGAATTCTACATAGCTGCACCTCTTCTGAAGTCTACGGTTAACAATTCCATTAATTAAAAATATCCAGTTATATTTTACGAAAGCTTTTGTACATGATAGAAACACCTAGATTATTAATTATATAAAATAATTAACTTCCAGTAGCAATTTATCTGATTCTAGTAAAGTGTACGTCAGAGAGCATTATCCTGATGTACCCTGGCGAATGATTTTACTGATATTTTATCAAGAGCTTTCTCTAATTTAATTGATTCAATGACATGTGTAAAAAAGTTGATTATTCTCTTGAAGAGCCATGGATGCGTAGAGTTTGTATTCTAGCACAGCAGAAAAAATAACTAGTGGTATTTAGTCGTATATCTTTACTCTTCGAGTTCAAATGGTGATCGTTGTTGTTTCAGATTTCATTCTCTGTCAGTCAATGAAGCAACATCTATCAAGTAAATGCTTCGTTCAAATAGGACTATATCATTCTCTTAGAGCTTCTTTAAATGTATATATATATATATATATATTATATATATATATATATATTATATATATATATATATATATATATATATATATATATATATATAAATTAATTAAATTAGAACGAATGGACACATTAGTATAATTATACCTAAAATTACCAAGAGGTTAAGGAGATAGACAAAGAACATGCTGTTTCACTCCAGTAAGTTCTATGCTAGAGTGAGACAGCATATTCTTTGTCTATCTCTTAACCTCTTGGAGATTTTAGGTATAATTAAATTCTATGTCTTTGTGCAGCTGAAGATTGCTCTGCATTTGAAATTGATATAATGATTGAATTATTCAATTAAAAATGCAGTTGCATGAAACGATCGTACTGCATTACCTCTGGATATCCTTGTTGCGTATTTTGATTTTAATCACATTACTTTGAAATTGTATGGATAATACCGTACTAAATTCTGGTGCCTCATCTTAAGTACCATATTCATCTGAATCTAAATTTTTGCTATATACATATACATATATATATATATATAATATATATATATATATATAGATATATATATATATATATGTATGTATATATATATGTATGTGTGTGTGTGTGAGATAGATAATTATATATACGCACACACATGGACATAATTATATATATACACTTACGTGTTTGCATTGTCGTACTATTCTAATGCAAAACGTTTACGCAGAAAGTATTTCTGAGACCGTAATCCGTTTCTACACGCGAAAAGATGTTGGAGCTCAATGCAATTTATGTGTTGTCAGACAAACATGTATCCGAGAAAGAATGTGGAACAAAATTAAAATTATATTTATAAGTGTGTGGGTCTCCTGCTTGAAAGAGATTAAAATATTTACTAAGTATGCTTCCAATCGTTTGAAAAGGTAATAATTTTTTAAAAAGAAATTTAAGTTAATTTACAAAATCTATTTAATTGTAGAGATTGCGTGATTTGTGGTGAGTTACAAAAGTCATTTCTGCCCATATACGTATGTTATACGTTGGTAAGCTTAGGATAAATAATTTATACATGCTCTAGGTCTATTTTACCCAATTAGGATTTTTATTAGATTATTTGAATCATATATTACATTTTGAAAGGTGCTTGTTTGGACCTTTTATAAGGAGAAAACAAATGCTTCGGACAGAGTGTTAATATATTGCATTAAAAATAAACATTCCAATAAAATGCACTTTGTTTCGTTCGAAGACAATTCAATGAGTAAATAAATAACTAGGAGTAGCCCCTTATGTACACATATACAGATACGCAGAGAGCAATATAAAAGAGTAGACTGATAGCGTGACATGGTTGAGACGACTAACAGGCTGGGTGAGATGAGATTTTGTGAAAGTAAGAGAAGTAGTGTTGATGGTATAGATTATGATGGTGACGAGAATAAGAATTAACGCCATTAATTGTGGTTAGGGAATGACAGCAGTGTAGCGATTGAAAATGAAGAAAGAGATGATGATTTAGAGCATAGTGAAAGAAAGAAAGGAGAGGGTATAAAAACATTGGGATCTAGTTTGGGATGTATCATTTAGATTTTTATGTAATTGTAAAGTGGTTTATATTAGCTGCATCAAATTATGTGTTGTTGAATACAGAACGTAAAGAAAGGGAAGAAATATTCCCTTTTAATACAGTCACAAGGCCTGAAATTTGGGGGAAGGCGGATGATCGACTACATCGACCCCAGGGCATAACTGATGGTAGGGGTTAGTAGTTGCTGAAATATTTGGGACTCGTTCCTTGATTCATAATTTATTTTGTTAATCCTGTGGAAATGACACCTAAAGAGTGACTTAGGCGAGATTGGAAACCGGAACGTCAAGGGTCGAAAATATACCGTAAATAATTTCTTCCGACACTGATTCGTTGTCTCCAAACAACCAAAGCATCCGACTTTTGCCTACTGTAACACACACCACGCACACTCACACAGAAACACACAAACACATATACACGCAAACACAGTGAGAAACCCAAAGAAACACACACACACATATACGCACACAGAAACACAAACACATACGCATATACTTGCTTCAGTTATTGGATTGTGGCCATACTGGAACACCGCTTTGAAGGGTCGACAGCAGTAGATTTTTTTCTCTGAGCCTGGTACTTAATTTATCGAGGACGTAAACAAGACAACAACGGTTATCAAGCAGTAGTGCTGGACAAACAGAAAGACACACGTTGACAGTGATACACACAAATACATGCATACACACACATACTCACCCCCATATATATATATATATATATATATATATATATATATAATAGATATATATATATTATATATATTATATATATATACATATATACACATAACATATATACATGTTGTATATAAAACGAATCATTGGTCGGCCCATGGATAGAGCAGAAAATAGTTGTCCAAGGTACGACACAGTAGAACTGAACACGGAATTATTTGGCTGGAAAGCAAACTTCTTTTCACGTAGCCACATTTGCGCCTAATATGAATATGTATTAAAAGAAATACACACATACACACAGTCGCCCGCACACGCATACATCCATATATATTATATATATATATATACACGTATACTCATACGTTCCTAATTTCACAATGTATTTTCATGGTTCGCTTTACGAAAGCAGTCCATAAACTTGTCTCATAAAACTATAAAAGTTGAAGCGTAAATAATCTAATCAGCGGAACAATATAGAGTCAAATACACACGCGCACACATCCACCCACACACACACACCCACACACCCACTCATGTACATATATGTATATATATATATATTCATTTATATATATATATATTTATATATATATGAATATGTATACATACGTATACGTATAAACATATATATATGTATGTATGTGAACATATATACATACATATATATATGCATGGACGTCACCTAATTTGTTTTCTTATGTCCCATTGTTTACATTATTTACGCACGAAGTTATATATTTTTAGATAGATTGTTGCTGTTGTTCTTATTGTCCTCGTTGCTCTGTGAATAGAAGAGATAAAGCCTTGCCTGTGGGTGTGTCTGTCTTGTTATATTTTATAGTTTATCTAATTTCACTCGATATGTACCTTCATGTGAATCATCTATAAATATAGCTACTACTTAGTAGCATGCGTGCTTTTAGCAAACTTATCTTCCTACCTGCCTACTTACCTTCCTAACAAACTACATCTTACTTACCAACATATATACCTATATACGCACGTAGAAACCTACTTATTTCCACACACACTCAACACCTGACATCGTACTTGTGTATATGTACATCTATCTATCTATCTATCTATCTATCTATCTATCTATCTATCTATCTATCTATCTATCATCTATCTATCTGTCTGTCTGTCTGTCTGTCTGTCTGTCTGGCTGTCTGTCTCTGTTTGCCTGTTGTCTGTTTAGTTATCGCCTTGTTTATAATATATAATATATATAGTAATATAATATATATATATATATATATATAATAACTTAGATATGTTTCAGCCGAAAGATTGGCTCAGGCCGTGTCTTAACTAATAACGCCACCTGATAGGTTCTGTTAAGTCATATTAAAGTCACATTTTGTGTTAGCATGGCCCATTCAAATAGGGAGTAGTTGCTGACTGAAATGTATCCAAGACAAGTGGTTTATCTGGTATCCTTTGAAGAAATTTGTACAGGTTTCGTCGAAGGTGAAGGGAACATTTTGTTTGATTTGTTTTGGGATAATCTCAAACGGAGCAGAGCCTTTGAAAAAATGGGATTATGTTGAAATGACATTGGGTAGGCACGTGTGACACGTGGTCTCAGCCATCGATCAATTATGAATCTAACGTTAAGGTTGTGTGGGCAATGCTGGAGGTATATTCTTTACATTGTGCAAATCATGTAGCGCTGATGGCGACGTTGGAGTTAATAAAGATTCAATGTTTTAAGGTGGTCCCAATAATCAAGAGAAAGTTATGCCCTTAAATTTTATAGTCAATGCTCTCCGGCTGTGGGGAGACCACAGGGAGCTGCTGCAGTATTCTAAGTGTGAACGTACACAGAATAAGAAGAGGGGAATGTTGATATCTTGCTGTCTATAGCAGAAAGATATGAGGTTCCGGGAGCTCATCACGCGAGTCATATCCACTTTGTTGTTGATGTGGGTACTCCAGCTGAGATTGTTGTAAATAGTTAACAGCTAAGTCTCTGATATTATTGGATGCTGTGAGTAGTTCCCTTGTAGGAAGTAAATATAGATATTTGAGAGCCGTTTTTATTCCAAAATGCAACAATTCAAATTTTACCTCCTTTAACCACGTTTTGTTTTTATCCGCCTATTGGCTTATAACATGTAGATCGGACTGTTGTTCGGTCATCTTCTCCATTGGTAATTTCCTTGACCTTACAATCATATCGAATATATTTATGTTGCTGTGGTTGATGACGTTTAGGATATCGTTTATATAGACTAAAAAGAGAAACAGGCCCAAAACAGTCACCTGAAGGACCCACTGGTGAATTTTGCTGGACTTTAGTGGATACCAGTCACAACATGTTGTGATCTAGTAAAGATTGTTTGCCAACATAACATGGCAGTCCTGGTTTAGGACGAATGTTGCTGTAATTTATCCCCAGGAAACGATCTGTGTCCTTACATTTTCGAAAATGTAAGGACACAGATCGTGTCGTATAGCCAGCTGAAGACGATGTTTCTTGGGGATAAATTACAGCAACATTCGTCCTAAACCAGGACTGCCATGTTATGCTGGCAAGTACTGTTGCTGAATATCTCACGCTGTGAGATTGAAAAATAGTAATTTTCTAATGTGTTCTGTTCACCAGGAAATACTTTATCTAGTGTGGCAATTTTCCACGGCTTCCAATATTTGACAATTTTGACAAGAGAATAATATGGTTGACTTCGTTGAATACAGTATAGGGATAATGATCCTTCCCGCGTCATACGGACTCACAAGATTACTCATTTTTGTCACCTGAGTGGACTGGAACAACGTGAAATAATGAGTTTTGCTCAAGAACACAATTTTGCCTATACGGTTTTAGCTGACGGCCACTAACATTAATATCTCTCACGAGTATTAATTTTCTTATATATATATATATCTTTTAAAATCATTTATGGTAACATTAGGTGTATGCCAATAAAGCTCATATTTCATTATGCCAGCTACAGTCTAATGATTACTGACTAGTGGGTTAGTTTTTCCGTGTTTTGAAGAAAAGACTAGTATTAATTTGAAGGGGAAATGTGGGGTGAAAGCCATAAAATACAAATGCTTCCTACAGCTAGAGGCATGAGGACCATACATGGGATCGTTCTTGTTAACGAGAGGGAAACAACATGTATTCTGCTCCAGAGCACGCTATGCAACCGGATCTAGTAAATAACCT
>NC_043001.1:77836133-77843633 GCF_006345805.1 Octopus sinensis
TTTGAAAAATTTTGACTCATCTTCTTGGCATATCTCCAAATTCAGCGTCGAGCACTCGATGCGTTCTTGTTTCTCGAAAGGTGTGAGCAGCCTGGGAATCCATCTGGCAGACACCTTTTGCATATGCAAATGGTCATAAATTATAGTTTCCACATACCCGGTACTAATCTTGACCTCATGGGCTATTTGGCGAATAGTTATGCGTCGATCTTCCAAAATGGCAGCCTCAACTTGACGGACAGATGGCTCATCAATGGCAGGAGTGGGGCGACCAGATGTGGGAGCTGTTTCCACAGAGTTCCGACCATGTTTGAATTCACGATGCCAGCGTTTTACAAGGTTATATGATGGGGCATCATCACCATAAGTTACTTTGATTTCATCAAAAGTCTCCCGTGGTGTGCGTCCTTTCAAATACAAAAACCGGATCACTGCTCGACACTCAACAGGCTCCATTTCACACTTGACTCAGTTCAAACACCTGTAAATCAGAAACCACAGTTAGTCCAGAGCTGTAATCTATAGAGATATGAATAAGTCCACATGCAAAATTTAAGCTCGATCAAACAACTGCAAATAGGTCAGGGGTATTACTTATTGAACGTCCCTCGTATAAAGGAGCGTATTTAGGAAAAAATAAGGGAGACAAAGAAAGAAAGCATTAAAAATAATTTTAAAAAAATCAAAGTAACTGCTTCTATTTGCGATGGATGCGTGAATGTAATTTGTGGCCAGGTGTGGATTTTGCTACGAACTCACACTGATGTCTTTGATTTTACCTGAGAATTGGGCAATTGTTTTCAGTTGATTGCAGGATATAATTCTTTTATTGTTCTGTTTCTGCAACTCAAATTGTTTTGATGCATCGTGATGCATTTTACGCCATGCAGTTCGGTCTAGGCAATGATTTTCTTAGCAAGATGTGTCACATAGCAAGAATGACAGTTGCACACGCCTGTTTATTTATTTATTTATATAATTATTTATTTATTTATTTGATGCGCATTATATGAGACCGAATATTTACACAAATCTAAACATAACTCATTTGAACAAACACACATGCACATGCCCATACGTATGCACGCACACACGCAACATACATGCATGGATCACGCACGCACTCCTCACATTCTGGTTTTATGTGCTCCCTATTCATCTCATATTTTACTTTCTCTGCTGTCCTCTCGCTTCCTTATGCTGTCTCTTTTCCACTTCCCTCATTTCTCCCTTTCTGATATACGTTTTGTCTTTCAATTCTCCCCCAACTCATTCTCTTTCTATCAGTCATTTTATCACCCTCTTGCCACTTATACTCTTCTCGTGATCCCGATTGTGATTCTAATTCCGTTCCTTTTATCTTAATCGACAAGTTCTCTTTTACAAAAGTTCTACATGTAAATACGTCTTAAAATTTGCACCGTACATCTATTTTTCATTGTACAGTTATATAGTTTTCGTTTATGGATATAAAGTACGACACGAAATGTTAGATTTTCTTGTCGCTTTCATGACATATTTATCTTTATTATAAATTTCTTTTGTTTTTTTTTTCATTTTTTGTTTTATTTCTACGTCCTTCGGTAACATGCTTTCGTCTGACTTAATATATTATTTGTTTGTTCGACTCCGCTGTAACTCAATATGTTTCCAATTATTTGTGGAATTTCTTATTTATTGGTTGCCTAAATCCTAAATTTTGTCAACACCGGCGTAGACGAAAGAACTTACAAAACGATATTTACGTAAATTTTAGGACCAAAATTAAATACCTATAATAACGCTGTTGATGGATTAGTACGAAACACGCAAATAACGTACCCGGTGCAACATAAGAGATTGGAAGGGTATATACCAAATCTAAAACTAAGCAGTGGGGTATTAAAGTGTCATTGTACTGCCCTAACGTCGACGTATTCCAATGGCAAACGAAGACAATGAACGTTTGATCGCATATATATAAGTATAAATCTAATCATCCCAACATAAATTTTATAAGTGGCGAGGGATACAATGAAACAAAAGTTGATGCTAATAAGGAAATAGTCTTATACATGACAATTTTATCTCTTATGTCAATATTCCCATATTCGTCTCTTGCGTACTGCAAACTGCAGCAAAGATTTCATAACAGGTAATGAGAATAAGGCTATTCATGAAACGTTAATAGATCAGGAGAATTTTCGTAATCGAAAAAGGTTAATAAGAAAGCAACAAAACATTAAATGTCCTCTAAAATGGAGCATAAATTCGAAAGCATTGTATCTTCAATGTACATTCAGGTATTTGTGTGTGTGTGTATATATATATATATATATTATATATATATATATACAGATATATATGTGTGCGTGTGCGTGTGTTTCTCTTTTTCATTGATACAATTAATTAGTTTTCCTTTATGAATATAGTGTACGACGCGAAATCTTAGATTTTCTCGTGGCTTTTCTGACATCTTTATCTTTATTGTAAATTTCCTTTACATTTTTAAAACTTTATTTCTACCCTCTTCGGTAGCATATTTTCCTATATGTATACGTTTTTGTGTGTGCTATGTAAGTATGATTTTGTTTTTTCGTATGGATCCATATCAGAATTTAACTGACTGCGTATTCTCTGCTCAGCGTGCTCTATGACAAGCATACAAGCCGATTGCAAGGGAAATTTGAAATTTTCTGCTATCTTGACGCCGTACCCTTCGCAGTACTACATATAAATATACCGCAAACACAACGTCATATGTAAATATAACTGTAAGTATATATATACATATATATATATATATATATATATATGTGTGTGCGTGTGTGTGTGAATATCTGTATATATACATAAATGCATGTAAATATATAATATATAAATGTATATACATATACATATATAATTATATATATACACAGATATATGTAAATCTATATATATGTATAAATATATAAATATATATATATACATTTATAAAAATATGCATATATAATATATTATATATAATATATATATATATATATATATATATATATAGATAAATATATATACATATACATAATATATATATACACACATGTATAATATGCACACATATATATTATATATATAATCTATACATAAGTACAAATATATACGCTCTCACACATACATAAATAGATACGTACACACATAAGCACACACACATATATATATATATACACATATACGTAGATAGATATATATTATATATATATATAATATATATATTATATATATAACATATACATCAGACACACAAACATATATATATATATATATATACGTAGATACGTATCCTCTCTCGCTGTATATATATATAAATATATATATTTATACATATATATATTTATTATATATAATATATATATATATATATATACACATATATATACAGACACACACACATATATAATCACAACTTCCTTTTAGGGGGTTTAAAAAAATAGAGAAATGAAGAAACAAAGAAAATGCAACCAAACAAGGAAACACATACACAATATAACAACATGGCGACGAAACTGAGAAGTTAAAAGTGAATGATGTAGAATTTTATTCAATGGCTTCTGTTTGCGTCTGAATGTGTAGATTTCAGCGCCGAAAGTAAGATGGTGGAGCTATATTTAGTCGCCACACACTTTTATCTGCTTCCCTAGCAATTCTCTTGCCAATCACGTTTTAGACAACTGTCAGAGCTGCATACAAAGATGGAACGAGCTCTTTTATTTTGAAGAAAAAATTCCTAAAGCGACAAACATATATATACATATATATATATATATATATATATAATATATATATATTATATATCACATACTATTATATATTATATAATATATATAATATATATATATATATATATATATAAAATATAGACTATATGTATACAGAGATTTACAGCTATATATTTATAGGTATGTATATATATACGCATGTATATTTATATCTATATATACATATATTTATGTGTGGCGTGTGTATGTAAATGTATGGGTGTGCGTGTGTGTGTGCCTATATATATATATTGATGCAGAGAAGTTTAAAGTTATATATATAAATATGTGTGGTGTATATATATATGTATGTTTATGAGGTGTAGTGTGTATTTTATAAATATACATATATAAGTGTATTAAGTATGTATATATATATATATGTATGTATATATATATATATATATATATATTATAGTATATATATTATATATCTGTGTGTGTGTGTGTTTGTGTATATGGATATTGACATAAAACACTCGCGCACAAACGCTCTTATATATAAATGCACACATTCATACATGCAAATACATACGTATATCTACAAATACATATATATGTATATATATATATATATCTATATATATATATCTAGGTACATGTACTATATATATATATTTGGATGTGTATATATATGTGTATATATATATGTGTGTATATATATATATGGATGTGTATATCTATATATATATACATATATAAATATACATGTATCATATCTATACATATATATGTGTGTTTGTGCGCTCGCGCTCTTGTAATTGTACTGCGGCACTTCTTCGCGACATTACTGCCTTTGTTCTTGTGGCTTATTGTTGTACTAGTTGTTGTTGCTGTTATTGTTATTACCACCTGTTGATATCTCCTATGCTATTACTGCTTTTCCTCTTCCTCATAATTTTGTCGCCGTCATTCTCCTCCTCATCCACGTTCCTCTTAATATGATCGTTGTTCTTTTAATCATTTTTATCACAAGTTTATCGCAGTCACTGTATTTGTTCTTTGACTTTTTGTTGTTATTGCTCCTATTGTTGTTGTAGTACTTATTGTTGTTTCATTGCTATGAGCTTGCATTGATATTGTTTTTGTCATAGTTTTGTTCCCGTTGATTTTACCGTAGCTGTTGTTTGTGTTGAATTTTTGCTTACCATTGATGTTTGCATCAACTGCTAACTTACAGGCGTCATTACTTTTTCTTACTGCTTCTTCTACATCTTCCATTGTGCTGTATGTCCCTTTGGAGTTCGGTAAGCAGATACAACCACCAATTAATATCATCCCCTATCATTTCCTCAAATTTCTTTCAAAGACAACCGGCATCAACTGAAAACATATGAATGACTTCAATCTGAATATAATGTATTAGAGTTGAATACAAGAGAGCTTGATCATTACACGTGCGCGCGCACACACATACACACATGTGTCCCTTTCTGTAGAAGAGCGTAGACTCGAAACGTAAAATACTTTTTCTATCCCTGAGCGTTATACTAATACATCTGTTTGTTTTGTACACCACCTGTTTCCGTCTTTTGTTTTTTTCGTAAACTCTCCCTATATATATATATATATATGTAGGAGTAGTAGTAACAGAAAAGAGGAATTTCGATTATCACCACGTGGTGAATTGTAATGTATATAAGAAATTAAAAAAGGAAAATACGCACACTTACAGTCTTTTTTACGGCCTTCCTAAAATGCACAAGAACAAGATAATCAATGAGGCCTGCAAACAACCACCAGGCAAATATATAAATATCCAAACGCCAGAAGACTTGACTTTAAGACACATTGTAGCTGGGCCAGCCTGTGAAACCCACCGCCTAAGCAATTTTCTAGGCATGCTACTGAAACCCTTGCTGAAACACATCAAAAGTTTCATTAGAGATGAATTTGACATGCTAGAATACCTACCAAAAACAATTAATGAAGAGGCAATATTGGTTGCCCTCGATGTTATCAATCTTTACACCAACATCCCCCATGACTATGAAATAAAAGCAATTAAATTCTGGTTGGAAAAGCATCCCGAAATCCTCCGGGAACGCATAAACTAGATCTTTATTATTGAATCCTTAAAATTTATACTTCAGAACAATTATTTCCTATTTGATGACATATGCTATCGTCAGATGCGGAAATGCGATGGGGAGGAAAGCAGCTGCTGTTCTTTTGAACCTAATAATGGGTTATTTTAAATTCACCTTATATGAAGTATCAAATGATTACCCATTTTACCTCTGCATAAGAGGAAATTGGACGAGATACCTAGATGACTGCTTTATCATTTGGAAGGAGAATATCGACAAACTTTTGGACTTCAAACCAACACTAAATGATATAAATAGTAACATTCAATTCACAATGGAATATAACAAAGAACAACTTCCATTTTTAGACATCATGATAAAAAAAGTTAACAATCAAATCATAATTGACATTTATTATAAACCAACTGATTCAAAACAATATCTTCTCTTTAACTCATGCCACCCGAAACACATCAAAATAAACATCCCTTTCAATTTAGCAAAAAGGATTTGCACAATAGTGTCTGATAGAACAACTCGGCACCTTCGTCTTCAAGACATGAAAACAACGCTTATTGAAAGATAATATCCATCCTCACTTATCGACGAGGGAATTAAACGTGCCAAACAATTAGACACAAAAAACTAAGAACAACAAAACATAACACCACACCTCAACTCAAAACATTACTATTTATATCAACACACAACCCCAGAAACAGTGAGGCATTCAACACTATTGTGCAAACTCTTCATTTACTAACTAGAGATCCAAGAATGAACGACATCCTGAAAACGCACAAACTTATCAAATGCAAAAAACAAGACAAATCGCTAAAGAGACTACTAACAAATGCGAAGTTTTACAAAACAACCACGAAATCAGCGGTTGCAAATGTGGCCGCCCAAACTGTGGAACCTGCCCCAACCAGTTTGAAGCCTCGGATTTCCTTTTCAAACAAGGACAGAGGTTCGCAATTAAAACTATTTTCATTTGTGCTTCTGAGAACCTAATTTATGTAATAACCTGCTCGGGTTGCGGACACCATTACATTAGACAAACGAGTATGACCTTGAGAAAGAGAACCACTCCATGTGTTGCTGATGTGTTGACTATGAGTTGCACTCTCCCTGAATTTATAGAGGGGGTGGAATTCTGAAGTTGGGTTGTTCGTTAATGGCATAAATATGGATGTGCTTGCTTAATCCTACTTTTTTGTATTCTCGTATTTTAATCTCGAATCTACGTACCGTCACCTTCTGACGTAAACTGTTAATACATATTTTAGGTTTTCCGAAGTACATGTGAAATTCTTCTCTGTGAAACGCTGACCATGTTTGAAAGAGATTTCTGATCCCTCAATTAGGGATTATATACCACAGTTAGGTCTTCGGCATTGTTTTACTGTCGGTTTCGGTGCTAGAAGACTTTCCACTGACCTGGCTTTCACAAAGGAATACAGAGAGAGTGCGAGAGAGACAGAGAGAGGGAGAGAGAGAGAGAGAGAGAGAGAGAGAGTGGCATACTCCTTGAAAACTATGGAAATATTTACCTATTTAAGGAGTATAACAATACCTTTTACTCTTTACTCTCTTTTAATTGTTTCAGTCATTTGACTGCGGCCATGATGGAGCACCGCCTATAGTCGAGCAAATCGACCCCAGGATTTATTCTTTGGAAGCCTAGTACTTATTCT
>NC_043001.1:77851133-77856133 GCF_006345805.1 Octopus sinensis
GCCTCGGGCCAACGAAAGCCTTGTGAGTGGATTTGGTAGACGGAAACTGAAAGAAGCCTGTCGTGTATATTCATGTGTGTGTGTGTATGTGTGTGTGTGTGTGTGTATGTTCGTGTGTCTTATTCTTCACACTATCGCTTCACAACCGATGTTCGTGTGTTTACGTCTCCGTTAGCTACCAGTTCGGCAAAAAACGATAGACTATGTACTAGGCTAACAAAGAATAAGTCCTGGGATCGATTTATTCGACAAAGGGCAGTAACTCCAGCATGGCTGCAGTCAAATGACTGAAACAAATAAAATGATTAAAGAATAAAGGGCAGGAAATAATTACTTTTTGAACGGTGAAGCATTGAATGAGATGCAACTATGAAATAATACTGGGTAAGTATTCAAATACAAAAGCCTTTTGTGTTTCAGTCATTAGGCTGCAGCCATGCAGGGGTACCGCCTTGAAGAATGTTTGGTCGCAGGAGTCGACACCAGTACTTAATATTTTTAAAGAACACGCTTTAAACAAATTGCGTGTGTATTCTATTTACTTAATGCTTGTTACTTATTCTATTTGGAGCTCTGTGGCTTAGTGGTTAGGGTGTGGAATCATGAAAGTAAGATTGTGGCTTTAATCCCTGGATTGTGGCTTCAATCCCAGTGTGGGGTGTTTTGGAGCAAAACACTTCATTTCACGTTGATCCAGTCCACTAAGCTGTGGGAAATGTGTTTAGCCTGGAGAGCGATGCGCTACGCCAGGTGTTCTCGCCCTAGATACTCTGCATGGCTGTTGGTGCCCCTACGACACCAAGGGGTTAAGGGACTTGTCTTGTCAATTTATTCTATCGGTTCCTTTTGCCCAACCACTAGATTTCGGGCACGTAAACACACCAGCACCGGCAGTGGTGGATCTCACACATAGGCACAAAATCACCCCCCCACACACACATGCACACAATCGCTCTCTCTCTCTCTCTCTCTCTCTCTCTCTCTCCTCTCTCTCTCTCTCTCTCTCTCTCTCATATATATATATATATATATATATACGATGGGCTTCTTTCAGTTTCCGTCTCTAAAATTTACTCAAAAGGGTTTGATCAGCCATTGGCTATACTAGAGGACACAGAGCCAAAGTGCCACGCACTATGTCTGAACCTGGAGTCATTTAGTAGTTGAAAAGTGAACATCTTACCACATTGCCTCGGTTCGTCCATGGATAGAAAACATCAAATACCGCCTTCGACTATTTGTATCCAAAGTTTTTTTAACCCAATAGTTACACGATTTTGTTTATAACTTTATTGCCTTCGAGTTGCACCGTTCCCAAAATAAATATACAGACATACTATATATATATATACATGTGTGTGTAATATCCACCTACGTACATGCAGACAGACAAAAATACAGACGTATATATATGATATCCACCTACATACATGCAGACAATCAAACAAACATACAAACGTATATATATATATACATATATATATATATGTATGTTTGTGCAAGATTAACGTATATGGTGTGTTAAGAGGGCTGACAGGTAATCCTGTATGATTTATCTTTTTCTCTGAGATTTCCTCAACCAAATCCACTCAGAAGGCTCTGATTTGCTCCGGGTGTCGCACTGTGTCGCACTGTGAAACTGAACCTCACACCACATGGCTGGAAAGCAAGCTTCTTACCCATACAGCCATGCCAAAATAAAACTAGTTGCCGAATTTCAGATAATACAGTTTCTACATCGATATAATATTTGAGTTTTTTGTCGAACGCTGGAGTTCAGTACCAGATTTCATAGTTCATAAATACGCCATAAAAATGTTGAAACTTTGGGGCGACCTGAAATAACTCTGCTGCAATTGTTAATGTCGAGGTAGACAAAGCTATAAGCGATAGCGCGTGTATATTGGGTTGAAAGTCCAAGGCAGCTTTCGACCATTTCTATCTAATGTGTTTTTAAACCAATATTTGCATACTACTGTTTATAGCTTTGCATCCTTCAAGATTCACTTTTCCAAAAATGAGCTGTTTGAAGAGAGCAATCGGTAGAGATCAAGATAAAATGGGTACAAACGTATGTAAAACGCCCATAATCTAACAATGACATCTTTGAAAGTCTGTCAGGACTACTAGAATCAACTGGATGTAGGTCATGATACTAGTAGCTATAATGCAAGATCAAGCTTCAATGGCAAGAAATACGTGGAGTTTGTTTGCGATGGAAAAATATTGTAGAAATAGCAGGATAAGAGATGCTCTTAGAAAGCAGAAATACATTTGGCTAGGAATTAAGTGTATAGGGAATATCTATGCGAGAAAGACGTCTGTAAATATCTCGAGTGTGATTAACAAAATGACAATTTATTATGACCTTGTGAAATTAGTGGGGTAAAAAAACAGAAAAAGAAAGGTAGCACCTGGATTTTACTGTTCGATTCCTAGAACTAAGGTCGATTACTTGGTGACCGACATCACAATGATACCTCTGAACGGACATAGGAGTATTACGCGCAGTAAAAGGAAGTGCTTTTCTCAAGAACACAACGTACAGTATAAGCCGAGAATCGACCCTGCAGTCTTGAGATGGTGAGTGCGACATCCTAATCACCAGGCCACGCTCATTAACTGATATTAGAATCTAAATGAAATCTCAGATCAAATACAAACTGCCAGTTAAAGATCGAGTGGAAACGATAAGCGTTGGAGTAGCACTCATGACTGCGTATTAGACGATTGTGGTTGATATTACTAAAGTAGATCTGGGTTTAATTAGAATCAATAAGATAATTTTTCGAATGAATATATTGGTTATTAATTAATAAATAGATGAAATGTTCTTTTCTACTCTAAGCACAAGGACCGAAATTTTTGAGGAGAGGGCCAGTGGATTAGATTGACCCTAGTACGCAACTGGTGCTTAATTTATTGACCCCGAAAGTATGAAAAGCAAAGTCGACCTCATATAGATAAAATGTTATTAAGGAAAAGGGAAATTGAAAAAGGAATGGTCTAATGAATAGAAGAACTATATTCAGGAATAAATGTCAGAGTTGCATAGTTTATGATACACAATAAGCATGCACGAATGGGTGCTTCCTGTGAGAGAGAGAGAAAGAGAGGAAGAGCGAGAGAGAGAGAGAGAGAAAGTTGGAGGGAGAGGAAGTTCAGGATTGTATGCTGCTCTATAAATAAAAGAGTGGAAAATGGAATACTCCAAAACGCACAAGAGAGGAAGGAATTTTCAGAAGACCTGGCCCAAGAATTAAACGGATATAAAAAGAATATCAAATGACATCTAAGAAAGAGAATGCCATAAAACCTGATCTGTATTATAACTACTACTACTACTACTACTACTACTACTACTACTACTACTACTACTACTACTACTACTACTACTACTACTACTACTACTACCACTGTTGCTGCTGCTAAAGCTGAAACTGTATACATATAAACACAATTTAGTGAAATCAATTAAGAGTTCAGTCGTGAGCAGTCATGTATAGATAAATTATATTTTAAGCCGTTGAGAAACTTGCCTCGTCATTCGTCATTAAAAATATATAAACCAGAATGTTGTTGGATGTTTACACTGGAGAATATGTAAATGTGTCTGGATTTTAAATATATAGTAGTTAAATCCAGCATTACGTCTGGTATTAATTCAAAGAATACTTAACCAATATCAGAAATGAATAATTGAAATGTTGTGTATTCTGGAGAGAAACTCTTCCAAAAGAAACACTTCTATGAGAAAATGAATGAGTTCTAACAGCCAGTTTTTCAAAAATATGGAAGGAGAAGAGAGTATGGAGTAAAATTTATGTCAACTATTATTGATTGCTAAGGCTGAAGAATGACTGAAGTTAAGAGATAAGGTATTAAGTTAACGGAAGATAAGAAATAAGTTATAAAAAAATTTGTATAAGCAAGACAATTGTATTATTATACATTAGTTCAGGTGGGATCAGTTCATCTCACAACAACGACTATGCTATTCTTAAGGTTCTCCAAAATCAAGTGAAAATGAGAGCCCAAGTCTCTCAGAGAAACATAGATTCTTGGAATAGCATCAAATTTTCATAACATTTCATGGCATATAGTATCTCTATTTCCAGACATAAAAAATTATCATTGGCAAAAAAAAGCAACAACAAAAAACAAAAAAACTGTCGCTGGATGATATTCAGGATGGACCTAAACGTCAGCCGGTTTCGTTAGGGTAACTAGTATTTTTCTGTTATAGACGCTAGGTATGATATTTGTTGGTGGGAAAAGTCGATTACATAGACTCCCCTGTTCAACTGGTACATATTTCATCGATCCCGAAAGAATAAATGGCAAAGTAGGCTCCGGTAGAATTTGAAATTAGAATGTACACAGACGAAATTCCGCTAAACATTTCTTCCTGCGTGCTAACGATTCGGCCAGCTCAAACAAAATTCAAAGTACCAGTCGACGGATAGAAAGGTAAAAGTCACTAAAGAAACCCTGAAAGAGAGTGTCGTTTTTCCCAGTATGTCAGGCATTTCAGGCCGAGAGTGGTATTTCTACGGATTTTTTTTTGACTGGAATTACAATTCCCGTTGACAATATTATTTAGCAACAGAACCGAACGATTCAGCAAACGAGTCGTTAGATAATGGTGGATACAGCAGACATGCTTGAAGTAGCGACCATATCTTCCTCAGAGCATGCCTCATTGTCTTAGAAAATGATTCGTTGGATGAAGTGTCCTGGTTTCCTTGCGAATATTAAAAAAATAGGGCGGTCACGGTTGGAATGCCTCGATTCAATTGGTTCTTCACGATCAGAGATGATTTGATATTAAAAATCAATGACAACACAAGAGGAACGCCATCGCGAAAGCACTACTACTACTACTACTACTACTACTACTACTACTACTACTACTATTACTACTACTACTACTACTACTACTACTACTACTATTGCTACTGCTACTGCTGCTACTACTACTACTACTACTACTACTACCA
>NC_043001.1:77861133-77871133 GCF_006345805.1 Octopus sinensis
TATCATCTCTCGGATCACTGCTCTTTTTCTTCTTTGGTGCACATTGCTAGTGGCGCGGCCATACTTACATTGTGAAGCCAGAAAGAAAAATGTTGGGATCAGGCTTAACCTTCTATCACGTGACAACAATAGTACCAACTATAAGCACACACACACACACACATATATATATGTATGTATATATATATATATATATATATATATATATAATATATATATATATATATATATATATATATATTATACGCGCGCTCATACATACATACACACACACAAGACACAAAATATAAGTAATCAGCAATAATCCTTGCTCCGTAATATCAAATAAAGATGTAATCGTCTTCATCTCCTGGAGCGGACGCCAGTACTCGATGACAGTATCTTTGCGGATGTCATAAATAAGGGATTTGTTTGACCACATTTCTTTTCCCACAAACTGAATAACTCGGCACAGTCATTCATATTTTACTTTACTACTACTACTACTACTACTACTACTACTACTACTACTACTACTACTACTACTACTACTACTACTACTACTACTACTAATACTACTACTACTACTACTAATAATAATAATAATAATAATAACAACAATAATTCTTCTTATTCTTATTAGTAATAGTAGTTGATGTTAATGCTTTTGTTGTTGTTGTTTCCATATAGTTATTATTTAATGGTTCATTGGAAATTATGCATAATCATGATTTCTAGCATGAGCCTTGCTAGAGCAGTGGTGGTGGCGGTGTTGGTGATCGTGGAGATGACGATGAGGAAGACAATGTGTTATAATGTGGGTACTCGTCCACTTGTATGTTATTATCGGCACTGTAATATTCTTGTCGCCACTATCATGTTGAGGCGGTATTCCGCGTCTTATTATCTTTCAATGAATTTGAAATGTCTACCTTCACTGTGACTCGAACTCGCATATATCACGTAACTAGCACTGACTCCAACTGTGAACTCGCACCATGACTCTACTACTCATCTCCTACTATGACTGACTGTCTGACTTTATAGTTGCTGGGTTATACCTCTTTGTCATGTGGGAAGGGGAGTACCATTTTCAGTATAACACAATGATGATGATGAGAAGGAGGAGGTCAATTACCATGGGGCAACAGCTGCTGTTGATGATGATGATGTGGAGGCGGAAGAGGAGGTTGTAGAGGGGTAGGACAAGGACGAACACAACTACGAGGACGATGGATGGTCTTAGGACAGTGGCCGGTAAAGTGGATGGTCGGGGGTATATTTGCTGAAGTACCAAAATAAATTTGTTTAACGTATGAGAATAAGAAGACGAGAAGGAAAGGAGAAGGAAGGGAATGTGCAGAAGGAGGAGGAGGAAGGAAAATAATGAATTTACTCGTAGTGTATTAATATGCGTGAGTAAACGCGGGTATATATAAGTATATGTATCTATATATGTATGTGTATATGTGTGTGTGTTTGTGCGTTGTGGGGTGTGTGTATATATATATGTTTGTATAAATATGCACGCGTACACACACATACACACATATATATACACATATATATTTTAGATTGCACATAAATTGTTGGATTGCGTTTTTACATATACACATGATTTTTTTATATGTATGTGTGTGTGTGTGTGTGTGTGTGGTGTGTGTATATATATATATATATGCATGTTTGTATGTGTGTATGCGTGAGCATGTAGTTTTGTGTGCGCAGGAGAGAGAGAGAGACAGAGAGAGAGAGAGAGAGAAAGAAAGAGAGCGAGAAACAATAGTAATGTGACTAATATATGAAGTTCTCTGATTGACACGCTCAAAGGATTACTAGCAATAAATCTAATAGCTCTAGATTTAAATGACGCTTAAAGCGGGGCAGATTAAAATATGCATTCTCACATACATCGGCAGTAAAAACGTACATACACATATTCGCATCACACACACATACACACGCACAAATGCACACACGCACACACACACAGATATGGAAAGTGGTTTTCATAGGTTTTTCATTGAAAGAGAGCTATAAGTAAAGAGTGTGTACTGCGAATGGCAGGTATGTAACCACATGCACACAGACACACATACACACACATAAACACACACACACACAGACACACAGACATGGACTGCTATACTCTGAGAAAATGTCTTATGTATGTGCGGATAAACGAACATATGTGTGCGCGGACGAACGATTGTGTGTCCGTGTATGTGAGTGTAAAGACGTATAATGGGTAAAGACCCTCTTCGGTCATGAATATCCATGGGATTGCACCTAGATAGTCCCCCCCAGTGGCACACGTTGGAACAAGGTTGTTTATGGAATACCATCACTCACCCTTTCCACGCCACCAATGTTATCTGAAGGAAAGGCAAAAGCTAATAGAGCTTGGCACCAGTGACTTTGCAATTGATCCATACAGCTGAGTGAACTGGAGAAATGTGAAATAAAGTGTTTTGCTCATGAGCACTCAGCCCTGTTTGGGAAACGAACTCACTACCTCATGATTCATATATTTAAAGGGTTAAGACTCACTTCGGTCATGAAGGACGATGGGATTGCATCTAGAAAATTGCATATCCGAGGCACAAGTCTGAATGTTTTTTTATGGCCCATGCCTAGCAGCCTCCCCTCTCCACGTCACGGATGCTGTCCAAGGGAAACGCAAAGACCGATTCAGCTAGGCACCAATGACAGTACAACTCATTTCTACAGCTGAGCTTGTGACAGCTGAGATTGTGAGCTTGTCATGCACCTTCATATACAGGGTGTTCAAAAGGTCTCTCCGCAGGAAGTATTTTATTGTAGAATAAGATCACAAAAGACGGTATAAGACCACAAAAAACAATATATATATGACTTTACAAGACTTTATGAGGAGTATTAAAAGTGTCATCCTTCTTCTTCAAAGTTGACTCTTCTTTCTACACATGTTTTGAAGTACATTTTGGAGAAAAAATATCCTTGCTGTGAGACTTTTTGAACAACTTGTATATTTGTAGAGACATGTATACGTGAGTCTATGTGTTTATTCGGCGCGCTTGTATACATCCCCAAAATTTTCAAAGGTTCTTCCCGAGCCCTAGGCTCATCATGCTAGTTTCCCAGATTCTGTGGTGTATATAATTTCACTGTACACCAAACCCATGCCATCGTCGGATTACACAATGCTAAGTAAACTGGAGCAACATGAAATGAAGTGTTTTGCTCAAGGCAGGTGCTCCCATGAATTCTAAAATAAAATTATGGATTTATGGAGGGGTCAAAGTTGAGAAAAAATGATAGTGGAGGCATACAAGGAAACATGGAGGGTCGTCAGACCAGAACGAGAGGAATATAGTGAACGCTGCGAGAAACATTTTTTGAAAATGAGAAGAGAGACGAGAGAGAGAAAAAAGATAGATGATATATATATATATATATATATATATAATAAATATTAGGGAATAAATCCAATTTACAGGGAAAAAATCAGATTTAGGATTAAATCCAATTTTGTCTCTAATAATATTTTATATATATATATATATATATATATATATATATATATATATATATGCATATTATTCATTAAATATATATTTTGCATTAAAGCTACCATCAGTTTAATGACAAGAAAATTATCTTTATGTCTGAACAATGTTCAAGCCATTGACGGGAATTCGCAGAAAGTGTCGTAAAATCTTTGCGAATTCATGGGCCTTTGTGACGAGCTCCATGACTCCATGTGATCAGCTTGAAACGTCGTTAAGATATTAAGACATTTTTCTTAATATGAGAGCAATAGTAGCCTTAATACACAAGTAAAGAAATTCTCTTCACCAATTCAGTGTTGAGCACTCATTCTCGTCGTTTGACATTTATGTATGTATCAGGCATATATATATATATATTTATTAGCATGCATTCTGTTACTATATCGTTTAATTTTTTGAACCTTGTTTATATATCTAAAGTTTATGTCTAAATTCATGCAGTTCTTTCTTTGTCTCTATGCATTACAATTCTCTTCGTTTTTCAACTGTATGTTTTAACTATAATGAGAAAGGTTGTCCGGTTCACTTTCACATCCAACGTCACACCCTATTCACAACTTACTGCGTGGTCTAACTGGAGTTTATTTCTTAAATCTCAGATTCTTGGGAAAAGACTGGAAGTCATTTCAGATTCTTTATCATTTTGTCATTTGTTGAGGATGACAAGACGTCGTTACTGTATAGTCCACCTTCCAATGTATGCACAATGTAATAGGGTTAGTAACTTTGGCTAAATCCGTGGGACCAATATCTGTTTCGATAGTGATATAGATTGAACACTTTACCAACGGACTGTTCGAAATTAGGGACAATTTTCATAGTCTCTGTCGTTAACCCTATCGCACACTACCGCAGTCTCGAAGAAAAGTTTTGTGGTTGAACAGAAGCAGCTCACAATGTTCTATTTGATAATTTTTTCCCTAATTTTACACTCGGTTATGCAGTCCGCTTCTACGAATATTTCAATCGTTCTGATTAGCTGTGTCTGCTGTTTTTATGCATAACTGATTATGTCCGGGATCCTCCTATTGAGGATGCTACAATATTAGTCATCAAACTGACCTGACGAATGATTGCGTTATGGTAAATTTCCAATCAACAATGCATTAGAAAGAAACTAGGCTCCAGGTCGTTGTTTGCTTCGTCGATCATACGAGATGGGAATAACCATGAAGACAAGCACTGAAAGGATAAGCAAATCGATTTGACGATGAGAATTCTATATGGAACTTATATTCAAGAGTCCCGAAAAAACATAACTGTTATAACGAAAGAAATTAAAAACTCTCCAACTCTTCCTCCTCCTACTCCTCCTCCCCTCCCCCTCCTCCTTCTTCTTCTTCTTCTTCTTCTCTTCTTCTTCTTTCTTCTTCTTCTTCTTCTTCTTCTTCTTCTTCTTCTTCTCATTTTTCGAAAAGATAATTGATTCCCTTAAACAAACAAGTTGGAAAGCCTCTTCAAAAATGGGTTCAAACAGGCTTTATGTGGCATACTTGAAATACAGGACAATTATTTTTACATTGTAGGGTTATATATATATATATATATGAAGACATATATGTATATATACATGCTTACATACATATATTGGTATATATATATATATAATTTATGTATGTATCCATATATATATATATATATATATATATATATATATATACACTCCATTTTACTAAAAGTTAGTGGCTGTTTACCACTAATTGCTTGTATGATAGTTCTTCATGTCTGATTGACACTACTCGCTGTCAAATACGCTGATCGTATGAGCTGACGGGCTGATTAATTTATTCGATAGCGCTGTCGATCAGATATAATGAATCGATACAAAAAGAACTTCTGAGTTGCACACGTTTACATTCAGTCCAAAAAGTAAGCAATACTCTACGCCGCTGTATCTATAATTAACTATGTTTGAAAATAATTGAATGTGCGAAACCGGTGAGATTGTTCAAACTACAACTGGATACTGGTAGTGGCATTTAAATCATTAACATCGGCACGTCGAAGAAAATAGAGAAATCTATGTTAAGTAAAACAGAAAAAACTGCACGCGACCTGAAGAGTGAGAAACTAAACTTTGTAGGTGAAATGTGGGATTAAGTCTCATTTCGAGGAAAAACCTGCAAGGCGAAAGCTTTCGTTGTAAAAACCGACTGATTGGAGTTATTTGCCCTATGGGATCTCCCAATAAGCCAGTACTGTAAAAATTTTAATAGCTGCCCCACCAGGGAAAAGAACTCAACAGCAGCAGCTGAATTGAAGAAAAATTTAATTAAATATACTATGTGTAATAATATTGAATCTTGGGAGGGGCGTTATACCGGTAATAATAAACAAACACACTAGTTCGGCCCTTTATTTTTATTGTTAGTTAATGGGTTAGTAACCCCGTTTACCAATTTATCTATTAGCCGTTTTTACCAGTTTTTCAAACTCATATGCTAAACACTTTGGTCAAACAGTTAATCGTTCAAATGTTCAGTATTGTTAGTATTGTCATTTCTTTTTTTGTTAAATAATTATTTTATCGCATTGTTGCAATCTTTTCAGTCACACATCTCTCTACTTCCATTTCTTAGGAACTTATGTTCCAGCGTTGGGATTCGTCCGAGATGAGTATGTGAGTGTGTATATGTCTGCATGTGTGTGTTTATACATAAGTGTTGTGTTCTATAAATACTATGTCATGTTCTATATACATTAGTTAGCGGTTTTGGTTTCTAATTGTTTTCTTCGAAAACGCATGCGTTCATAATATAACGTTTCTCTCAAAGACGGATAAATCGTCATCTTTGATAAGCGTTGAATAAATTGATAATTATATATGCATGAGCATGTGTATGCGTATGTGTGTGCGTGTCCATGTACGTATGGAAGGGTATGTGTGTACGAGCGTGTGTGCCTGTGTTTGCGTGTACCTCTGTGTGCGTGTGTGTATGTCTCAGTGTGCCCTTATGTGTGTGTGTGTGTGTGTTTGTGTTTGTGTGTATGTGTTTGCATTCATGTGTGTTAGTTCCTCTGTATTTGTGTGAGCGTGTGTACTTCTGAATACGTGTTTCTGTGTGCGTGTATGCGTATATGTGTGTGTCCGAGTAGGTGAGAGGGCATGTCTCTGTCCTTGTTTGTCTTCGCCTCTGTGTGTGTGTGTGTGTGTGTGTGTGTGTGGTGTGTGTTCGTTCGTGAGTGTACGTATGTGTGTGTGCGTCCATGGGTCCTTGTAAGGCCTCTGTTTAGTGAGAGCATTTACGATTCAAAACAGGTTGTGTTTCGTTTATCCAGACTGATACTCATATCTGTCGTAGCGATGTGTCGTCCGGGTGTCTAGACAGGATTCCTATGCTAATTCGGTTCAGCACACCACCATGTTGTTCTTTAGCATGCTGGTAGAGTATCGAGGTTTGTCTGTGATCCCTGTACTCCCTGTCCATTTATACGCTGGGCCAAACGTCTCGCCGTTTCACCTATGTATGAAGTCTTCCGGTTTTTATAATCAACATTCGTGCAGTTTATTCGGTAAACCACATTTCTAGTTTTGCAGTTGACACCAGGGCTATATTTGCACACTACACAGTCCTCCTCTACACGCGTGGGTTTTGTGTTATGTTATTCACAAACTGCCAGTGCCTGCGCATAATATACAAATGAAATCCGCAGAGGATAATTACATTACTAAAATGAAATAAATGTTGGAAAATAAGCAAAATAAAAATATAAATTTGCAGAACTTTTTACTACTCGACGATATATTAGTGTACACGCAAAGAGTGGTAGTACCAACTGCTCTACAGAAATGAGTATTGCAGGAATTCCATAGTGTACATCCGGGAGTGTCGAGAATGAAAGCCTTAAGGAGGAGCTATGTATATTGGCCGACAATGAACCGGGACATTGAAAATTGAGTAAAATAATCTAAAGGTTGTGCGCTAGCGGCCAAAGTACCAACGGTAATACACCAATCGTGGACTGAGACGGAGGTCCGTTGTTCAGGGTACATATTGACCACGTTGGACTGGTGAACGGCACATACAACCTAATCCTTGCTGATAGCGGTACAAAGTGGCCAGAAGAATGTAGGTACAATAAACCAACCCCAAAGACAACAATAAAGTTCCTGTAAGAATAATTTGTCCGATACGGTGCTCCAAACACGTTGGTATCAGAAAATGGAGCACAATTTACGGGTAGGGAATCAAAAATTACTGCAAATTACATCCGACAAAGAATAACTTTACCCCGTCCTACAACCCTAGGTGAAACGGGCCGGTAGAAAGGTCTGTCGATACGTTCAAACTAGAGTTTAAAAAAAGCAAGGAATGACGTAGGTAATGATGAAGCCCTAACACAATTCTTTTGAGTACATATAGTAACGCCCAATCCAAATACTAGATCAGAAATGTCTCTGGCATATGAGTGTGTGTGTACTGAATATTTACATATATATACATACATACATACATACATATATATATATATTATATATATATATATATATACATACATATACATTCATATATATATGCACAGAGACATATATATATATAAGCATACACATATTCATACATACATAAATACATACAAACATACATACACACATACATACATACATACATACATACATACATACATACATACATGTGTATATCTAAATGTCGAACCATGAAAATATGTACTGAACACAGAATTGGTGGATATAACTTTTTATTTGTAAATTAAGGCTACCATTAGTTTCATGTTAAGAAATGCAGGAACATTTTCGACTGTCATTACTATTTTCAAGCCAATTATATGGAGAGAGTTATTCGCCTCCTTATTGGAAAACACAGCCTCGTTTGGTCTGCGGAGATTCCCGTGATTTCACATGAATAAAACAATGAATCAATGGACGTTACTCTTCGGTGGCGTCTTTTGGACGTTTATCTCCCTTGCATTTCCTTTTGGGAGAATTGTATGGTCAGTTTGCTTCCATTATTTTGCTTTTGTTCTGAGCATTGTGTTCTTATTCTTGTGTGCTGAGGTAGTTTGTCATTAGGGCCAATTTCTTCCGTTAGTGGAGTTTGTGTGCTATGTCTGTTTAGAGGGGTTACCGTTGGGTACAGTGTTCTTCTTTGAAATATTTGGGCGTAAAATATTGACTGTGTATGCAGTGAGAGAATGTCTCATTCCTAATGTTTAAGATGGCATTTATTGCTTGCATAAGGTTTAATTTTTCAGTAATACAGAGTTCAAATGAGGAACCCCATCCTCTATTTTTTAGTTATAGAAATAATTTTCCATTCTATCTGCGGGTTGTTTACTTCACATTCTTTCAATGTCTATGATATTTGACACGCATGCTGCATTTTTTATATTTTAATCTCTGAATGACCCCTGATGTGCACACCTTTTCTTAAATGAGTTGCCCGTCATTCTGATATACGTTTATCCCTACGAATTGTTTACTCTTTCCGAAGATTGTTCTCTCAAACTTTTCTGTAGAAGAACGTTAAAGTATTATATCTGCTTGTTGCTCCTTCACCTGCCTCCGTTGCAAGATTCCTGATGTGATATCGTATGTTGAAACGTATATTGTTATATTTCGAGATGGTCATTTCTTTATTGCAAAATCAACACACGCACTATATACACGTTTTCACTTCAGAAGTATTATTGTTCTTATTTTATGTTCTTTGTATGAAATTCTTCGTCACATATCTATATATATCTATCCATCTATCCATCTACCTACCTGCCAACCGTCCTACCTACCTACCTACCTACCTACCTACTACCTACCTACCTACATACCTACCTACCTACCTACCTACCTACCTGCCTACCTAAGTATCTGTTTATCTGTCTATCTTTCTGAATATATATGCATATATATATGTATACATTTATATATTGAACTTATATACTTAAATATATATATGCATATGTTTATATATATATATATATATATATATATATATATATATATATATATATATATATATATATATATATATATATATATATATATATATACATATATATATATACATATATATATATACATACATATGTACGTGCATATAAATATATACACATACACACACATATGCAAACATATGCATGTTTCTCCATATACACCTGCATTATAGCGTAACCATATACACAGTACACAACTTCTCTCTCTGTCTCTTTCTCCCTCTCCGCTTCTCTCTCTATCTCTCTCTCTCTTTCTCTCTCTATTTCGCCCACTCATACACGCATACGTTTATATGTGGGTGGACACGCTTGTTTCTGAATCTGAGCGTGGTAGATATATATACAACACTCTACAACCGATTCTTTCATACTTTCATCTCTATAACATTCAATACTGTCATTTACCTATTTGCGTTTTTATTACTGATACCAAACTTATTGATTCCTTAGCTGTTTTCCTGTGGCACATTCTTGTTAAAGCTGTTGTTATTGTTCTTTTTGTTGCTGTTATAACTGCTGCT
>NC_043001.1:77873633-77883633 GCF_006345805.1 Octopus sinensis
TATATATATATAATTTCAACATTGAGGGTAAAATTAATTAATTAATTAATCAATTTCACCAAGTATTCAGTATGCACAGGGACCATTTAAGGCGAATTCAAATTATTACATTATATAAAAGGGCTTAGTAAAATAAATTACTTTGCCGCATACTGAACTCGTTAGAAATAGCAGCTAAAAAAACTTTTATAAAACTATTTCTAACACTTAAAGAAAACCTCTCTCATATAGTGTTTGCTCAATTCAACTCAAGGAGTATGGGGGTAGAGACATTAAAAATCAAATGCAATGCAAAGTTATTTGAGTACGTACGTTTCAAGATTAGTCAAAATCGACCCTTCTCTCATCAGCTCAGAATGCCCTTGTTTGAATTTGAATTTTCAAATTCAAACAAGGGCATTCTGAGCTGATGAGAGAAGGGTCGATTTTGACTAATCTTGAAACGTACGTACTCAAATAACCTTTGCATTTGATTTTTTAATGTCTCTACCCCCATACTTCCTTGAGTTGAATTGAGCAAACACTATATGAGAGAGGTTTTCTTTAAGTGTTAGAAATAGTTTTATAAAAAGTTTTTTTAGCTGCTATTTCTAACGAGTTCAGTATGCGGCAAAGTAATTTATTTTACTAAGCCCTTTTATATAATATATATATATATATATATATATATGTATATATGCGTGTATGTATGTATTTCTGTTTGTGTTTGTGTACATGTGTTTTTGTGAGTATATTTATGTTTGTCCCCTACCAGTTGACAACTGGTGTTCGTTGGTTTGCTTTCTCTAGACTTAGTTCGGCACTAGAGACTTATAGAATAGCTACCAGATTTAAAAAAATAAATACTGATGACAGGTTGTACAACCCTTCTAGAAGATGCCCCATCAAGGCCATGGCCGCAGTTAAATTACTGTAGCTAGTAAAGTAGTAAAGGATAAACGATAGCAAAATTTGCTCCTCAACTGCACCGTATTTCTTTCTTATATTGACATGTTCTGCCACCCTGGATAGTCTCTTTTCTTAGATCAGTGCTATAATTCAAAAGTAATTTCAGAAGGATAAGGACAAAATCGAAAGTGATATATCCCCTTGTTTAGCCCCTTCAAATCTGTTCTGCAACAAAGCCAGTCATTTCACCCGACAGTGCGAAGCTCCAATGCGAGACATTTGCCTCTCTGTCCTGTCTTCTTGTTAAATGTCGAAGGTTTCCGCAATCTCTGCAATTTCTTGACTGAAATGTATAAAAAATAAAAGAATCACAATTGCTCAATAAGAATCATGTGTATATATGTTGCATATATTATATATATTATAATATATATATATATATATATATATTATATATATATATATATATATATATATATACAATATTATATTATATTATATATTTGAATTGAAATATTTAAAAATACAGGTTCAATCAAAGCGTTATATAATCAAACTAGCTTCCATTAATACATCATATTTAGTGTATACACACACTCGATTAGCGAGTTACTGCTGTATTTTTTTCTGATATAATATCTCTTATGGACATGCTGTGTTAAAAACCCAACAATAAATTAGCCTACTTGCTGCAAAAGTAGGAGAGGTGTATTTCGTCCATTTTGTTCCTTTTCAATAGAGCATAACCATAGCAATTTCACAAGCTTGAACATTTCGCAATCTCTGATATAGAAAATCTTTAATTAAATATTCACGAATAGTCACCCAGCGGAATAAAATTCGGCGCACGAAATCAAGGTAGTATTAAATTAAAATAGCAACCTATGTATCATATTTAATGTATACACATTGCTGAAGTATTTGTCCTGTGATAACATGTCATATAGATTTGCTGTGTTAAATAGAAATTGAATATCGAAGAGACGAACATTCGTCCCAGTAGCAGCCGAGAGCACCAAATAAATTTCGGCATTTTTGAGCCTATTGCTGGGTAATTAAGTAACACATTATATTCTGATTTTCAAGACCAAATATTCATGACGATTTATGTACCCTACAGGTCCTTCGGTTACTTTCTGGCATCTGTCCCAGTTTATAGTTGAGAAGGTGACGTACATTCAAAGAACCCCAGTGATAACTGTTCGTCTTTTATCCAGGTGTAAGCACCCTAGGGCTATATTTAAAAAAATTCACACAGCATTTAATACGGCGTGATGTGATCCGAGGGAAACTTCTCTGCTTTGTCTAACAGGGCCAACGATACTGGATAATGATGTATTATAAATAGATTCCGTACAATGGACAGCAACTCACTGTCACTGATACTCACTATTATTATATGGTAGCATATAGTTTAGTTTGGAACAGGAAAGCCAAAATTTTCACTGGAGAATAGTAAATAAAAGAATGTCTGCATCACATTCACCATAGCAAGCAGTAATGTACACTATACGTTTGTTAGTTTAGCGATATTGGTCGTAAAAACAAACGTAACTTTCAATAATCTGCTGGCACGTAGCCCTCAGTTTTTTCTATATACATATACAATAGTAATTTGAGTGTAGTAGTTTGTGGCCTTTAGAGTTACGTACTTAGACTTACACACACACTAACATATACACACACACACACATGGAAAAATATGTTAAACACAATATGCACTTTATACCAATTGTTCCCTACCCATGTTTGCCGGCTGCTATTTACAAACTCTACAGTGACTGTTCATACTACAGTCGGATGCTTATCCACAAGAGTTCTTCAAGAAAACACTTTATTTCATTGACAATGCTCAAATGTGTGCATGTGTGTGGGTATATATATATATATATATATATATATATATAACATATATATATGCACACTACAAAACAGGAAATTGGAATTTTGGTGGGTAAACTTTGACTAGCATAAATTTTGACTAAATAAACATACAGTAGCAACTGAGATTCCATTTTGGATTGTAATAATGGAATGAAGAGATGTGATTCAAGAAGAAACACCTGCGACTTACTCAAACATGCGAGTCCATATATATATATGAAGAGAGAGAGAGAGAGAGAGAGAGAGAGAAAGATAGATTAGATAGATAGATATAACACAAAATGTTCAAATCAGGCAGACTCCGATTAAAACACACATATACGGGTTTAATTAGGATAAAATAAATAACGTCCAATCTGAAACATATTGATACATTAGAAATATAAAAGCATATGAATATTAAATATATACATGGACATATATATATATAGAGAGATACATTAAAATAATAATAATGGAATAATGGAATAAAAGCAATAATGGAAGATAGAAAAGAAGACGCTTTTAAAAATTCAAAATCTTTATATATAAAAGTGAAGTTGTGTGTCTGTCTCCTACGATTTAGATTCCTAACTACTCCCACATTTTGCGGTGCAGTTTAACCAAAACCGGGCATCTTATAGTCGTGATTCATATCGAGCCCTTCTGGGTATTAGCGCGCGTCTACGATGAGTCTACAATTTAAAAAAAAAATTTTCCATCATTTCTTCCCATTTTTAATGCATTTTTTTGCTATTATATAAGGGAAGTAACTCTCTAAAAATGCTTATATAGTTATTTCCCTTACAAACCCGAGCAACGCCGGCGATACTGCTAGTATATTATAAAATAATAGGCATTAAAAGCGTTTTAGGTAACATGTTAGGAGAAAAGAAGGGGTTCAATGTTTCAGATTGGTCGATTCCTATTTTATTCTAATTAAACCCGTATATGTATGTGTTTATCGTACCTGATTTGAACCTTTTCTGTTGTATCTATTATACTTGTCTAACACCTCAGGGTCCACTTGAGCACTTCTACGCCATGTTTTTCTAGAGAAAATTATAATTATATATATAATTATAATTAGGGTTCAGCTAACTGCTGAATTAATTTGATTAATATATTTTACCCTTCTATTATATATATATATATATATATAATAATAAATATTAGGGAATAAATCCAAATTTACAGGGAAAAAATCAGATTTAGGATTAAATCCAATTTTATAGTAAAATATTATAAAATATTATTAGAGACAAAACCACTATTTTGCAAAACAAACAAGGAAAGACTTAATCAATACATAAAATTTGAAACTGAC
Source organism: Octopus sinensis (assembly GCF_006345805.1). Taxonomy (NCBI): domain Eukaryota; kingdom Metazoa; phylum Mollusca; class Cephalopoda; order Octopoda; family Octopodidae; genus Octopus; species Octopus sinensis. Next base: position 77,877,712 of record NC_043001.1, read on the forward strand.
TTATTGGAAGTCCACCGGAAGATTGTCGATCAAGACAAGAAACAATTGTAGTGGCGGTTTTTTGACTATTTATTAAAATTTTATGTATTGATTAAGTCTTTCCTTGTTTGTTTTGCAAAATAGTGGTTTTGTCTCTAATAATATTTTATATATATATATAATATATATATATATATATATATACATATACATACACACACACATACATACACACACACATACATACACACACACATACATACACACACGTAAATACATATTCACACACATACAAAATACATATATATGTCTCTCTTTCTCTTTTGCCGAACCGCTAAGTTATGGGGACGTAAACACACCACCATCGGTTGTCAAGCGATGTAGGAATGGCAAACACAGACAAACATGCACACACACACACACACATATATACATATATACATATATATATATATATACATATATACGACGGGTTTCTTCAGTTTCCATCTAACAAATCCACTCACAAGGCATCGGTCGACCCGAGGCTATAGTAGAAGGCACTTGCCACTAGTCCTCTATAGAACGCTTTAGTCGTTTGTAAGTTGCACAAGTTTGACCCCGGTCGGTAGAGCTGCTGTAGAGCTTGGCGACACTCTCGGTGCCAATCGCCCAGTTTCGGTCTCTTTTTGATCCACGTTTGCAGTTCGGTCAGTGAGACGCACCCGGAACCATGTGGTTGGTAAGCAATCCTGCGCCTATGTGCATGCATATGCACCAAAATTTTTATATTAGAGAACATTTTACTGCTATTGGAATGCAGCCATGCTGGAGCGCCGCATTGAGATGCATAGACGAATAAATTGATCCCAGTAATTATCTTTGTAAGAACCCAGTATTTATTCTATCTATCTCTTTTACCCAATAAGTATTAGTTTCTTTTGTTTATTTTCGGAAGCATGAAGGCAAAGTCAACCTCATAGACGTAAGTTACGAGGGACGTAGAGAAATCCACACCGATTATTAAGCGGTGATGAGGAACACGCATAGATAAAAAGAATTCCCGTCCTAATATAAATTCCTGTGGATGCGCGCGTGCGTGCATGTGCGCGTGCCCTTGGGTGTGTACGGCAAACCTCTTTCAGTTTCTGTCTGCCAAATTTATCGGCGCTGTAGCAGAAATTTCCCCAAGTTGCTGCGCACTGAGATTGAATCCAAGACTGCATATTTGGAAGGCAAGCTGAACAACACAATCGCCTCTGCGCCTGTAGTGATGCATACTTTACAGGGTTAATTCTAATTTCGATCATAACCAAGGTTGTTTACATCAAGTCACTGAGAAATCATTTTAACATATTCATGTTGAGGTATCAGATACATAATTCGGTATGTTGTAACATTGTTCCTTCAATATACTACTGTGTGTATGTAATGCATATTTGTTTATGAACGTATGTGTACATAGTTCACGTGTATAATGAACAGGATATATTAACACTAGAGAAAGAAGGATGAAGAAAGAAGTAGAGAGGTAGTAAGGCTAAATCGCTAATTGATAAATGAAACCTGTAAATTTGAAAGCAGAGGCATAGAAATATGGTAAAGGTCTACGATACAAAGGCGCATGATATGTTCCTCATTCTTTGATAATATATGATAATAATGGAGGATAGAGGAAAGTTGATTGTAAAGGAACCAATTTGCTGATATATTAGGAAGTATTAAGATCAGTATAGAAGATTTCGGTATGATACCTTGACCCTTTTTGTCTTCTGTGATATGCATCCGTTTCCTTACAGGTTGTTGAGAATGGTAAGAGATGATACACACATTATTGAATGGAGGCTGTATATAGTAAATCCCTTTCTTTTTATGGCTGGCTTGAAACCGATCGCTGAGACGGAGATCAAATAAATTGCTTACTAGAAGCTGAGATTTTAATGGAGATACTAAGTTGGAATATGGGATTAAAAAGCATGCAGATTTTTAATAATGTTTAGGACAAATGGAGAAAAATAATGGGATATAATTATCTGATAAAGAAACCATAAAATAGTTTGATAGAGAAAGTTTCGAATATTTGTGTATAATAAACTAGTTAACGATAAAGATGAAGAAGACTGGCATGAAGGAACATTGGAAAATGTAATACTTCAGAAGGTTAAAATTAGTGTTGAAATCTTAGATAAATCGTAAAAATAAATAAGACTCCAAATATTAATATATTGACTGCATCGCTTTTGAGATATTGCAGATGAATCCTGAAATAGAAGGAAGAAGGCAGCGCAGTTTAGATTAAATAATAAAATTCAAAGAGCCAAGACCACACACACACACACACACATATATGCATGTGTGTATACATATATATGCATATATATATGTATGTATATATATACATATATATATATATATATATATATATATATATACATATATAATATATTGTTTATTATATATATATATATATACGTAGACACATGCATATGTACATACGTACATACTCAAATACATATATGTATATACATATATATATATATATATATATATATATATATATATATATATGGTGAGTGTGCTTCTGCGTGTGTTTATGTGAGAGTGTATGTATGTGTATTTGTATAATCTGCTAGAACGTATTAAGAATGGATAGATACGTTATTGTTATATATGAAATATTTTAATCTAAAAGTGATTTTAGTCGATTCTTTACACATAATAGAATAGGAGAGCAGATTAATTGGCTGTGGAAAATGTATACTGTAAGGAAAATAGCTTAGCATGTTATGTAAAGAATAGTCTAGAGAACATGACTGAAGAGATTAAGTAACTTGAAATAATTCATACCAGAAATAACCAAGAGGACGATAAATATTGTGTAAAATGATTTGCAACAAAACATAAAGTAAAATTATTTTGCTTAAGTAAAATGAAGTTTAGTAAAACACGAAAATATAACTTTATATTTTACTTATTTTTTTGTATCTCTTACTTCTTTCAGGTGCTGGTCTGCGACCATGCTGGGGCACCAGTCTGACGGATTTTTGTCGAAGAAATCGACACCAGGAATGATTTAGTTTGAAGTCCGGCACTTATTCTATCGGTTCCTCTCGCGGAACTACTAAGGTAAGGTGACGTATTCAAAGCGACAATGGTTGTCGAGCGGTGGGGTGACAAAGACAAAAACAATAACACACATACGAGGGGGTGCTGAAAAGCTCTTGGATATTTGTTTCTCGCGAAAGTCCTGGCTGGAGAGGCTCAAACTTCTGAGTTCTGTTACCGACCTTACAATAACTGAGCATAGAAAACCTGTAATAGGTGTGGATCCGAGAGGGGGAAATACTGAATAAAATCATATTTAACTGATCCTCTTGTATTTTCTTTTACCCAGAGTTCCACAGTTTTCGTTTACCGATCCACTGACAAGGGCTGTGCTATGACCAAATCTAAGAAGCAAACTTCTTACCACACAACCATTCCTGCATCTTTGAGCTCGACGAAATTTGAGCTATGTGCATAGAAAGCCGAAATGAAAGACACAAGGCAGTCTACCTCAACCAGTTACCTACTTTGTGTTTAGGAATTTGGATATGTCAATGTGGATAAATCATAGATACTTCTTTTTACTTTTTGAACATGGCCAACAATGGGGAGAGGAAGTTGATAATCTCGGCCCCAGTGCTCAAATCATGCCTGGTTTATCTACTCCGGAAGGATAAAAGTCAAAGTCTACTTCGGTGTCATTTGAAATCAATTTGTAACCGGAAGAAATACTGTTAAGCATTTTGTCCGGGGTGCTAATGATTTTGTTTGTCTATCGCATTTAAAATCATATATAATAATGTCATATTCTCCTCTACTCCAAGCACATATCCGAAATGTTGGCGTAAGGAGCGCCAGTTGATTAGATCGGTCCCAGTACGCATCTGGTACTGAATTTATCGATCCTGAAAGGATGAAAGGCAAAGTCGACCTCGGCGGAATTTGAAGTCAGACCCTTAAAGATAGGCGAAATACCTATTTCTTTACTACCCACAAGAGGCTAAATACAGCGGGGATAAACAAGGGCAGACAAACGGATTAAGTCGATTATATTGACCTCAGTGCGTAACTGCTACTTAATTTATCAGCCCCGAAAGGATGAAAGGCAAAGTCAACCTCGGCTGAATTTGAACTCAGAACGTAACGGCAGACGAAATACCTATTTCTTTACTACCCACAAGGAGCTAAACACAGAGGAAACAAACAAGGACAGACAGACAGATTAAGTCGATTACATCGACCCCAGTGCGTAACTGGCACTTAATTTATCGACCCCGAAAGGATGAAAGGCAAAGTCGACCTCGGCGGAATTTGAGCTCAGAACGTAGCGTCAGACGAAATACCACTAAGCATTTCGACCAGCGTGCTAACGTTTCTGCCAGCTCGCCGCCTTAGATAATGAAATCAAATTGAAAGCTTGACTGATACTTTATTTTGCTGAGCTCGCAGGATAGAAAAAAAAAATTAAATTCGCGGAATTTCAACGCAGAATATAAAGCGATATAACTAAATAGTGCAAAGTATTTTGTTGGCAGAATTAACGATTCCATTAATTCACCGTCCTTAATAAATATTAAGATTTAAAGCATATTTGTTTGTCCGGCATATTATATGATTCTTTTATTATTTTACTTGTTTCAGGCTTTTGACTACGGCCATGCTGGAGCACTGACTTAAAAGGGTTTAGTTGAAGAAATCAACATCAGGACTTATTTTTTGCAAGCATAGTAATTATTTTATTGGTCACGTTTGTCGAATCCCTACGTTACGTGGGGACGTAAACACACCAGCATCAGTTGTCAAGTGATGGTGAGGGGGGACAAGCACAAATATACCCACACATACACACAGAGAAACACACACACACACAAACACACACAGACACAGACACAGACACAGACACACACACACATACACACACACACACACAGACACACACACATATATATATATATACGACTGGGTTTCTTTCAGTTTCTGCCTACCAACCCCGCTCAGAAGGTTCTGGTCGGCCCTAGGTAATACTAGAAGACACCTACCGAAGGTGCCACAGAGTGGGACTGAACCCGGAATCATGTGGTTTAGAAGCAAACTTCTTACGACACAGCCAATCTTTCAACATGTTTCAAGTACAATATTGGTCTCAAATTTTTGCACAAGGCCAGCCATATTAGAAGAGGATATACGTCGATTACATTGTGCCCAGTACTCAAATGGTACTTGTTTTTTATCGATCCCGTAGGAACGAAAGTTAAAGCCGACCTCAGCGCAATTTGAACTCAGAACAGTCGAAACACTGCTCAGTATGTTTTCCAGCATGCTAACACTTCAGTCAGCTCACTGCTTTGAATTTCAGTTACAATAATCAGACAAGAAATAACTGTTTTAAGAAGAATAAGTATTTCATAAGAATTCATCCCAAAACCTCACCAGATACGTGATACTGTGGCATTATGCTATAACCCTCATTTAAATCTATAGGAATCTAAGTATTAATTTAGTTATGGTGTTTTCCTAATGCTAATAGATATACACTTTCCTTGGAAAATATGGGATATAAATATCTCAGCTGTTGCGGAAATGTGTATTTTCTCGTAATACATATTTAATTAATATAAACCGTAAAAACATTCGACCCGAAAAATTGTCCAAAACATTGAGAAATCATACGGAATTAATAAACTACCAGGTTCTCTATAAAAGAAATTATTTACCTAATTTCCACTGATTGAGTTGTCAAAAGTCCTGGAGGATTAAGGTCAAAGTATTTCAAAGTATGATATAACCACAAGATACTTCTTCATGTATATCTTCAACAAGTCGCCAAGAAATTCGATACAGCTTTGCGCAGGTACATTTGCGGTTTAAAATTCAAAACTTTGCAAAATCGTTCATCTATCTATCTATCTATCTATCTAT
>NC_043001.1:77888633-77921133 GCF_006345805.1 Octopus sinensis
ACCGTTAATTTTTCATTTAGTTATTTAATATGGAGAGAAGAAATAATTTTTGGAACCTTTACCTAATAATAATAATCAGGCAAACGTATGGAATATTTCTAATATCTCTTAAATCTCCAATCGTCCGGATAATAAATAGATATAGATTGTTCAGTTCTATGTTTAAGAGATGAGGAATTATGTACATTATTCACATTTGACGAATATTTGTCCTCGTCTTGTTTGTTGCTAACACAACGTTTCGGCTCATATACCCTTCGAAGAAAACTTTCATATAGGGTAGAAGGACTGTAGACAGTATTGGTTTCATCCTCTCTTTTCTTCATAATTGGAGTAGATAGTATGTTTTGCGGGGTAGTTGTTGCTTCATAGATTGTTACCGAGCTTGTTCATTATTTCGTGGTGGGTATCAGGATCGCTGCATCTGCTCGATGTTTTAGGCACTGAGCAATCCCTCTCTTTACACTGTATGGATGGTGGGAATTGAAGTTACGGTATCATCCACAAAAAAGGTCGACTTGCGGCATACGGATGTCCTGAATCCATACTCGGAGCGTGTATGCACGTATTAAGGAAATATAGGTAAATATTAGATTTATAAGCCCTAAAATATCATTCCATAACTACCCACGGGCATATGGTATAACGGTTAAGAGCCCGGGCTACTAAACCCAAGGTTCCGAGTTCGATTACAGGCAGTGACCTAAATACTACTACTAATAATAATAATAACATCGAAAAATACCTTAGGAAATTTCCCCAAGACATCTGATGAAGGTAGGAGGGTATATCAGCCGAAATGTTGTGTTAACAACAAACAAGATGAGGACAAATATCCGTCAAATGTAAATAATATAGATAATGTAAATAAAGAAACAGATTGAGTTATATAAAAACCTGGCTTGTTATTTGCATTCATCTATTCTTTTATTCATTTATTCGTTTCAGTCATGCATCTGCGGTCATGTTGGAGCACCATAAGCATGCATATATGTCTCTATGTTATGTGTGTGCATTCTCTCGATTTCCTGTAATGAAGATCGCCTCATGGACTTAGCAGACAAACTGGTAATGGTTTTACTCCGGATGATGGTGAGAGATGTGCGCTGGAAGAACCCTCTCCAACACACGGGGCTCGCACTTGCGGGTAGCCCTCTCCTCCTTGATATCGATGAGCAGGGATATTGTCTGGGAGCCGGAAAATTTGATTAAAGATTAAAGTGTGGATGGATACCTGGGTGGTGTGGTATTCCTTCAGGTTGACCTGATACTCCTTCGCAATGAGATGTCACAGCTTCAGTGCTCCGATACTACAGACATGTAAATAGAATGTTACAAGAATGAATCGCAGGAAAGATTCAAACCGAGCCCAGCGTCAGGTGAGCTAAGGGTGGACCAGAACGAGATGCACGTATGATACCTAAAGTCACTGTAAGCAACATTTGGGAATCCTGCAGTCAAATGCAATGGTGGCTGTTTCTGTATGACACTATGGAGGAGATGTCAGTGAACTCTACTCTTTCGACTCTCCCAGTAAAAGTGGACGGGAAAGATGGATGGATGTGAGTAAGGAGAACGGTAATAAAGAACGTCTGCCAGACCAATTTTATCTTGTTGGGTTTGTTATGTTTGTTCTCTCTCCCTTCTTTCTGTCTGTCTCTGTCTTTTTCTTTTTTCTCTCTCTCTGTCTCTCGCTTTCTTTCTCTCTCTCCCCCTCTCTCTCTATCTCTCTGTCTTCTACTTTGAAGTTACTTCTTTTCGTTCAGTTGTTTCTTTGATTCTTAATTCTAATTTACAAAGTGACACCAGAGTTAAGAAGATCTAGTCAGTTATCTACACGTTTAACACCTAATCTTCTTTAAAACAAAAATATCAACTATGTTTGTGTAGTCCATACACGCGCGCCAACTCTGTATCCTCCCCTCGAATTTCTCTCACTGTTGTTTGCTGAATTTACGGTGGAAGGAATAAAAATAAAAATGAAATTAAGTACAAGTGCACGAATGAAATGCCAATATGAACAAAGGCAACACCAGCAAGTGTAGCTCATTAACAACATGAATAAGATCATTAATGAAACTAAAGATTGAAACAACAACAAGAACGTTAGAAACAGCATCAACGTGAACATTAATGACTGTATCCGACATCAACAACATTAGGAGCACTCCGTCGGTTGCGACGACGTGGGTCCCAGCTGATAGGATCAATGGATCAGCTTGCTCGTGAAATTAACGTGCAAGTGGCTGAGCACTCCACAAACACGTATGTACGTGTGTCCTTAACGTAGTTCTCGGGGAGATTCAGCGTGACACAGTGTGTGACAAGGCTGGCCCTTTGAAATACAGGTACTACTCATTTTTGCCAGCTGAGTGGACTGGAGAAACGTGAAATAAGGTGTCTTGCTCAAGGACACAACACGCTGCCGGGAATTCAACTCACGACCTTAAGATGATGAGCCGAATGCCCCTAACCACTAAGCCACGCGTCTTCACTCAACATTAACACACAGGATATTAACATAATCCGCAAATTTTGGCACAAGGCCAGCAATTTCGGAGGAGTAAGTAAATCGATTATATTGATCCCAGCGTTCAACTGTTGCTTATTTTATTGACCCCCGTAAGGATAAAAGGCAAAGTCAACGACTACGACATTTAAGCTCAGAACGTAAAATCGGAAGAAATGCGGCTAAGTATTTTTTCCGGCATCTCGCCGCCTTCAACAATATTAATATTAGTTACTTCACTAGTGCAGTGCGCTGGTGAAATCGCTAACATGTCGGAGAAAATGTTTAGCAACATGCGTCCGTCTTTACGTTCTGAGTTCAAATTCTGCCGAGGTCGACTTTGCTTTTCATGTTTTCAGGGTCGATAAATAAGTACCAGTTGAATACTGGGGTCTCTGTACTCAACTTACCCTTGAAATTGCTGGCCTTGTACCAAAATTTGAAATCAATACTAGCATTTACATTAGGCCAGTGAGTTGGAAGAATCGTTAGCCTGCCGGAGAAAATGCTTAGTCGCATTTCATCCGTCTTTATGTTCTGAGTTCAAATTCCGTTCGGTTCGACTTTGCCTTTCAACCTTTGCATGCATTTGTCATTCATGATCTTTTGAAATATCTTAATGCAAAACTACAATACTTTGAGAACATTTGCAGCGCATGTAAGCACCTGTTTCTATCAAAGCTATAAACATAAATCGGGCAATCCTTTTATACAGTATAGTACAATTCACGGTCTCGGTTGAAGAAGTTGCATAAAATTCTGCTTAGAAAAATACAGGAGCACAACACTGAAAACATGAAACTTAATAAAGCCATTAATATTACGTTAGATAATGCTACAGAGTTAAGAGAATTAGTCGAAATACATTGAAATTAATGAAATAGAGAACAACATACAAAGATGAAAAAGAACGGAATATTATCCTCAGATACGAATGATGTCGAGGAATGAGATAGATACCTATAACTGAGCTAAATGAAAGAAAACATTAAGAGCAGAAATAAGATAATAGGTTTCAATATATAAGCTGTGCCAATAATTAGGTGCTGTTATAATATTCTCAATTGGAAGCTAAATGAATTAGTAAGAATATACGGTGAAGCAAGAACTACAACAAAGGCATTTAGAATACTGCGGACAAAATTTGAGAATGAGAGAGTATATATTGCACCAATACAGGACTTTTTATGTACAGAGAACTGTTGTAAAGTATTCACGGTAGGCCTACGACAAGCTCTCTTAAAAGCTTCAAAGAGTTACAAACGTGGACGGGAACAAAGAACTGCTTTATTTACAAGGAAGAAGAGAAATATATAAAACCGTGGTTGAGGAGAAGAGTCACGTGTCTAATGGAAACTACTAAATGTACTGAAAATGAGACAACAGAAGATCGTGATAAATTGTCGTTCAGCTAAGCAACACGTGGTCAATACCGAACAAGGGAAGGCACGGTAGAAGTGTATGATAAAAAAACGTTCAGCACCGTTTGAAATCCAATGTCTTCTCAGTAGAGGACATCTTGAACAAAGTCGGATACATTTTGTAAAGATCGAACATGTAATGCTTGTGATAAAATTAATAATACTGTTTCTGTCTGTTCTGTTTAGCTGAAAGAATATACATACATACATACATACATACATACATACATACATACATACATACATACATACATACATACATGCATACATACATGCATGCATACATACATACACATGTATATATATATATATATGTGTGTGTGTGTGTATACGTTTGTGTGTGTGTGTGTGTGTATACGTTTGTGTGTGTGTGTGCGTGCGTGCGTGACTGTATGTGTGTATGCGTTTGTGTTGGTTTTGTGTATATCAAGTTCACACACATTCGCATACACACACACTCACACACACATACACATGTACAGGCGTGGCTGCCTGGTAAGTAGTCTGCTTCACGACTACATGGTTCTGGGTTCAACCTCACTTAGGCTGACCAGAAACTTCTGGGTGGATTTGGTAGACGGCATCTGAAAGAAGCCCGTGGTATGTATGTATGTATGTATGTATGTATGTATGTATGTATGTATGTATGTAAATATAAATGTATGTATGTGTCTTATGTCTGTGATAACACGCACATACGGGTTCACAAGCGGTCTGCTTTACCATCCACACGGGTTCACAATCAGTCTATGTAACCTCCACAGGGATTCACATCCGGTAGTGGTTTATTTACGTTCCTGTAACGTTAGCGATTCAGCAAAAATGTCCGATAGAATAAGAACCACATTTTAAAAAGTGATACTGGGATTTATGTGTTTAATTACAACCGTTTACGACGGTGCCCCAGCATGACCACACTCTAATGACGGAAAGAAACAGCATTAGAGCTGTTGGATTGGGAATTATACCAGGATTGTAAAAAGATTAAAAGAAATTTTTTAATGTACAAGTATACGAGGTCTGATCAATAAGTATCCGGACTGTTGCCATAGTAACGAAGTTAAAGCGTACAGAATAAAGCTGTTTACAGATGTACTTCGAAGGAAGGTATATAGCGTGTGATCGACGCATTGAAAATGACAGAGGAAATTTTCATGACGATACCTGCTAACAGGCCAACGCAGAGTTGCAGAAAGTTATGGATAGGAGTGTATGAGCCTCACACAAGTATACGAGTGGTCCAGATGTTTACAGGATGGCCGAAAAATATCGATATTGACGAGTGATCTGAAAGACCTGCAGCCAGCAGAACTGACAAAAACATCACACATGAGTGTGCAACTGTGAGGGGAAATCGTCGAATCGCCGTCCGTGAGTTATCAGAGGATGTGCAGATCAGTTACGGTTCAGTTCAGTCCATTATTATTGAAAATTTGGGCATGAGACGCTTGTCCGCCAAGTTTGATTCAAAACTGCTTTCAGTTGACCAAAAAGCCACTCTTATTTCAGTTGCACAAGATCTCTTTGATTGTGTCGAGAACGAGGAAAAGTTTTTGAAAACTTTGCGTAGGCCTCTGAGCTGATATCATCAAGCTTTTGCCAAAATGTGATGCAGATTATCTCTCAGCTTTCTCTGACATGGCCAATGCGGCGATCACATGCTACACACCTTCCTTCCAAGCTCTGTTGTAAACAGAGGAAGTGAGCTAGAACGTTAAAACTTAGTGCACATGCACAAAAAGTTTTGCGGTCAATCCGTGTCCAGCAGCTTTGGTCTGCATGCTTTAGCTTCGTTACTATGGCCAAAGTTCGGATACTTATTGATCAGACCACGTATACTGCAAAATGTATTTTTTGAGAATGACAAAAATAAACATACATTAGGACATGCCAATTCGTAGAGACTTAGAGATTAAGGGATACTTTTTAGATATTACCAACAAAGAGCATTAGGGAATTAGACGTCCTCTGATACATGACAAATCCAAAGGGGGACACAATATGTCTCAATGGAATAAAGAAACTGGCCGAATATGAAGGCTTGGCATTAAAAATACGCAGAATTGGGATTTTAAGAATGTCTAAAATGACAGATGCGTCGTAGATTATCGAATTCGAAATGTAATCAGATACATTACCAAATTACCGTATACTGCATACCTTGACTTTAAAAAATAGCACTGTTAGATATTACACAAATAACACGATGAATATATTTTTTTATATATGAAATTACGAGACGTTCTTAAGCAACACAGTACTATTCATATCTATGCATCAGTGAATGCAGGTAATTACACACGGTTATTGACAGGATAATAACAAACTTCTAAATTATAAATATTTCTCTATGATTGAAGTTACGTATATTCTTTTACGTCAATGATGATTATGATGATGTTGATGTTGAAACATTCTTCAATAATAAAATAATTTGCAAACCGTTTAATATCATTCTTAATATTCCACTAACACCACCTCTACTACTACTACTACTACTACTACTACTACTACTACTACTACTACTACTACTACTACTACTATACTACTACAACTACTACTACCAATAATAATAATAATAATAATAATAATATTAATAATAATAATGATAATAACAACAACAACAACAACAACAATAATAATAATAATGATTATGATGATGATGATGATGATGATGATGATGATATGACAATAGAAAAGACAGTTCAGGCAAAACAGATTACTTGAAGTAAATCAGAAGAAACTGTTTCAGGAACTAGATGTGCAAATACACATAATGATACCAGATGCAGAGGAAAGCAAGGCTTTCTGGAGAGGGATCTGGGACCAACGTGTAGAACATTATGAGGAAACATAGTCTGTGGTTGCATGAAATCCAAGATAAGTTAAGAACTACAGAATTCCAAGAAGACATAAAGATAGCTACAGAAATGATAAATATGCAGTTATGCAAATTCCCGAAAAGGAAAAGCCCAGGATCGGAGGGGGTCGAAGGGTATTGGATGAAGAAGCTGAGAGGGCTTCATGAAAGGATAGCACAACAGCAATATGAGTGCTTGTTGGACGGCTCAGTGCCCATCTGGATGACAAAGGGAAAGACATTGTTTTGTGCCAAGGATTCTGAAGAAGGAATGTCGCATCCAACTTTAGACCAATAACCTGACTTATGCTCATGAGAGGTGAAGTGTACAGATACTTGGACAGAAAAAAGTGGGTTGCTACCCATTGAACAGAAAAGGTGCCGATAAAAGGAGCCGAGGAAAGAAGTATCCGTTCTTAATTGATAATATCATTCTAAATATTCCACTAAAGGTACAAGGCCTGGAATTCTGGGGAGTGGTATAGTTGATCACAACAATCTCAGTACTTGACTGGTATTTAATTTATCGACCCCGAAATAAGGAAAGGCAAAGTCGACCGTGGCAGAACTTGAAATCAGAACATGTAGACAGACGAAATGCCGCTAAAATTTTGCCCGGCGTGCTAACGATTCCGTTGGCTCACCGCCTTAATATTAATGATGTTAACAACAACAATAACAATACTACTACTACTACTACTACTACTACTACTACTACTACTACTACTACTACTACTACTACTACTACTACCACCACCACCACCACCACTACTACTACTACTACTACTACTACTACTAATAATAATAATAATAATAATAATAATATAGTATAAATGATGGGCTACAGCATATATTCTGCTCAATGCGACAGATTTCCTTGTCAGTTGCTTGACCTTAACCATTTGAAGATGTCCCTTAATGGCAGGTGATATGTTCGAGCAGAACTAGTAGGGCATCATCATAGCCATGTGTTGAGTGGACTTTTTTGGTGTTTGGATAATTCACATTTAGAAACAGTGGTGTTTCTTTCAACATCCTTAAACAACCCTTATTCAGAGACCTTTTGAGCGGGATGTGCTACTCGACATGAAGAAGATTCTAACTGGACCCCATCTGCAAGGTCATGCGCTGTTTATCTTGATATAAGATCACCATGTCGCGCACATATGGTTGTGATGAATATGCCTGGTGTACCTTATCAGACGGGTAGTCATGATGGGTATACTGGGCTTCGTATATTTTACCCCAGTGTCACTTTGATACTGCTCTCTCACTGAATAGTGTTTTATTTCCTTTGTTTTTAAGTGAACACTTGAGGTTACTTTCCAATGACATGCCCTGGACATGAAAAGCTTAACTCGGTATTGATTAGACAAAGCATAAACGAAAATATAATAAAAGTAAAGCAATACAAAGACGCGGAAAAATGTATAGAAAATGTACGAAATAGGACGTTCCAATAGCAGGGTAACTACTTAGGTTTAATGAGGATAATGAAACACTCCTGTCGGTCTCGGTTTACGTTGACTAATAAAGGCAAGAGCCATGTCCCAGATGTTCTCCGTCGCCCAAAACATATGCTGAGAGTAGAATTATAAATACGTTTATCAACCATTCAACAAGTTCTGAGAAAAGCAACGATTTTTCATACTTGTTTAGTTTTCCAAGTTCAATTTGAAAAACTTTGCTGGGGGCTTCATCGAAGATGAGTATGTTTATTTTGTTAATCAATTCAAGTTTGTCCATCCAACATACATTTTCTTTATAACATTCAAAGTGAAACTTCGTGTCATTTTAATGAAGTTCGCATGGTTAAATCTCCAGCCCAGTCGCTTTGCGTAATGTCTTAACACATCTGCTGTAATCACTTTTGTAACAAGCAGCAACGTTGGCCGAAACTCACGTTACACTGTCTAGCTAAGAACTGCACTCTACCGTCTACATTTATTGCGCCATATAAGCATGTTTAATGAAATACTACCAAAAAAATCATACACGTCTGTTTTGGATCGGATATTTATTATTCTTGTTCCACTGCAGTTACTCAAAATGTAATGTTTAGGTTTTGGTTCCATGCTAAGCCTCCTCAATTTTACACCTTTCATTCTCTGTTATTGCAGGGAACGGGAAAATAGCACGAAAATCATTCGTCTTCATATCGAAGAGCTGGAGAACGGTCATTCCCGCAGCAAATGCATCGTGAGTTATATTTTTTCAATCCTGTTGACTAGCTCCTACTCTGCTACACTATTATATATTTTGGCGAAACCAACAGATTCTGCTCCATTTGTTTTTGCTTTCTTTAGTAAAATCTCTATTTTCTCTAATAACTACATCATTTGTTTCAAACTTAACCAATTCAGTAGTCCGGGCCTTCTAAATTTTCTTTAAGAAAAACACATTAATTTCAGGTACTTGGGATCTTCTTTATTAATCTTGATTAAGATAACCATCTAGATAACCAATTTGCGGTCGAAGGTAGTCGCTCCTATCTGTAAATCACATTATAACCCCCTTATAACTCAGACTAACCACGACATTGGTAATTAGCTTCTTTTTGTGCAATAATAATAACCATTACTGTTCACTTATGAATATCAATGAGGATTAGTATCTTTATAGTCTTGATTGATTGATTTACATAATGTGGGTTGTTAAGTTAAATACATTCCCCATGTAATCACCACCATCAACTTCACCATCACAACATTTGCCGTATACACATGTTACCATCGTAGGCGCCAACAAATGCATATTAGAACCTATACCACTATCACCGACACCAGTTCCATTACTACAATCATAATGCTACCAACTTTTCCATTCTCAATGTCAGGAATCGGCAGAACGGTAAATATTGAATCCTGGGTCCATGAGGCTATGCAAAGAGGATAAAAACATGATCGTTGGGGGTGTTTGATCATTAAGGGTGTTGAGCTATGAGCGAACTGAATCTTAAAGTGCAGACATTTGACCAAAACACACTACTTTCAAGCCAAATATCAATGCCATAACTAGCACTCACCAGACACATAATTCACATTAACTATTCTAAATCAATATAATATCATTGAATTTTGTATTATACTTTATTAAATTCGTTCTGTATTTTCATTAAATTTCTTTAAAGTATTCCTTACTAAATTGTTGTAATGATGCAAAGAACGAAGAAATTATTGTTTGTAAATCAAGAATATTGTTTATCAATTATACTTCTTAATTTCATTCTAGAAATATATATGATGTAGATCAATGATATTAGAAGTTTGCCGATCCTTGATCAACGTCCTCATCATCAGCACCACATCAGCACCAGCACTACCGATGCTTTCACTGTTGCCAGTATCACCATTAACGTCATCATCACTATCAATGCATTCAGCAGTAATCAAAATCATAGCATGTACCAGCGATCATTATCTTCACCAATACCCAACTACTGCGAATACCAATCACATAACACTACTGCAACAACATTCACACCAACATCATTATCACAAATCCATTACAAACACCATAATCATCAACCAGCCATACCAATACAGACATCAACACACCAAGCAAAGACGTTAAAGCCATTAGCAAAAGCGGCACTTCCGGTAAATAAGTTAACTGTTTATGATCAAGTGTCACGTGTTAACGAGGTGAGAGAAATTTCACATAGCAGCTGAGGAAAAAAAATTGCTTTTAGCATAAGCTTCCTCAATCTTACTCTCTCTCCAATTAGCAGACTTCAAATTCTTGTATTTAAGATACCATGTCACACACTTCAGCTTTTGTCCGTCCGCAATATAAGTCCGTCCCCTTCCGCTATTTCCATTCTTCCTTCTTACACACTCCTCTGTGTGTGTGTGTGTGTGTGTGTGTGTGTGTGTTTGTATATATATATATATATATATATATACATGTATATACATATGTGTATATATGTATGTGTCTGTACACACACACACACACACACACACACACCACACACACACACACACACAGATATATATATATATATATATGATATATATGTTTGCTAGGTTTTCTGACATTCAATGTACGATTGTAGCTTGTTATTTGCTTCTTGATGCCATGTATATATTTCAATGGTGTCTCCTATGATGCATGTATATTGGTAATAAATATGGGGCAGCTCTATATATACATGAGTGTATATCGTATAAAAATGCATAGCTGCACATGTGCATGTATGTAAGTACATGTTTAAAAGTACATGTATATATGTATGTATGTATGTATGTATGTATATGTGTATGCTTCTACTTCGTGGTTAGTCAGATGAAATAAATTCACAGATAATCATATAAACTGATTCAGAAATATAAGCACATACGAATCAATGTATATGCATGTATATGCATTTATATAAGTACACGTATGCATAAATACATACATACACACAGACATTCACATATATAAACATATTTTACACAGGCGCACACATACACACATACGTATACCTATTTATACAATGTAACAAGTAAATGAGAATGCAAGAATTTTGTATATTTAATGTGATTGACGGTGTTTACCTGAGCTATAAACAGCTTAATTGATTGGCTGGGTCTAGTAGAGGTAGTATGCTTAGAGGACACTGTTTGCTTATTAGTTAGTAAAGGCCATACTATTCTCATCATCATCATCATCATCATCATCATCATCATCATCATCATCGTTAATATTATTATTATTATTGTTATTATTATTATTATTGAGTGAGAGAGGAGTGCATGCCATCAAAGTGACACTGGGGTAAAATATACGAAGCCCAGTATACCCATCTGATAAGGGTACACTACCCGTCTGATAAGGGTACACTAGGCACATGCATCACAACCATATGTGCGCGACATGGTGATCTCATATCAAAATAAACAGCACATGACCTTGCAGGTGGGGTCCAGTTAGAATTTTCTTCAGATCGAGTAGCCCATCCCACACGAAAGGTCCCTGAATAAGGGTTGTTTAAGGATGTTGAAAGAACCACCCATGTTTCCAGAGGTGAATTAATCAAACCCCAAAGAATCCCTCTCAACACATGGCTATGATGCTCCCCCACTACTTCTGCTCGTGATCAGAGATGCACATATCGTCAGCCACTAAGGGACATGCTCAACTGGTTAAAGTCAAACAACTGATTATTATTATTATTATTATTATTATTATTATTATTATTATTATTATTATTATTATTATTAGTAGTAGTAGTAGTATAGTAGTAGTAGTAGTAGTAGTAGTAGTGGTAGTAGTAGCGGTTCCAAGCTGTGCAGTTTTCTGCAAGCGCTCCAGCCTTATTGCAGCTCATATTTGTTCCATCTACTTCTCAAGATTTTAATCACTGTTCTCAGGGCATCGGCAATTATAGGTACTACTACCAACTTTTTCCTCGACCACAACTGCTTAGCCTCCCAGGGTAACCTGCCATATCTATCGACTTTTCTTTCTTTCTTATCGGATACATTTTTGTCAGGTGGGCATGCTAAATCTATGATCCAGCATAGTTTGCTTTCTTTCTCAATTAAGAATATGTCTGGCTTCCTATACCCTATCGTTAGCCCGTCCATACATTTGATTTTTCCTTTCTTCATGACCAAGACACCATACTTTCTCAGTCCAAACACCAATCTGATATCAGCAATGAAAGTATACATCGTATCAACGAGGGAACTGACGTGGGATTCATCTTACCATAAATTTTGAGGTCATCAATGAATAACAAATTGTTGACTTTTTGTTGGCGGTCTTTGAGTACTTACCCAGCTTTTGCTTTCATCAGAATCAGTGTTAGTGGTATTATTATTATTATTATTATTATTATTATTATTCCTCCCGACGCCGATGGACGTACGTGAATCAGCTCTGTGAGTTTTGTGCCAATTTTATTGGAAATTTTTTAATAAGCTTGAATATTTTTTAATATTTTTGTAGCCAACCGACCGGCTTCTTGCGGAGCTCGTCGGTTGGGCGAAAACTTTGCCCCTTCGGGGTGAAATTGCTGTTTTTACTTTGAAATTGACATTTTTGCACACACATAATTACAAAATGGCTCTGAAACGAGCTGCTGGCTCTTCCCTCCTTCTTGCAACACCCCCTCCACAAGAACACAAAACAACGTCACGGGTTACGTACAACCCATTTCAAGCCGTAAAAGGCAACAAAGATCCTCCTTCCGAACCGGAGGCACGCGCTCGGTTCAAAAGGAGAATGCAAGCCAGGACGTCGCGTTCGACGTCACTCTTGATTTCCCCCCTCTGCCTTCAACAAGTGATGCTGTACCGAAGAGGGAGGAAAAGAAACTTATAACAGACAACAAACACAGACAAGAACCAACAAAAAACTGTAAAAGCTTAACGATTTTGCTTCTGCTGCGAAGCAAATTTCGGAAGATGTAGAAGTATCAATGGAGGACATAAAAATGGCACAAGATTTGTTGAGAAAGGAGGAACAGTGTTTTCCTCCTCAACACACCTCAACAACTCACACAAGAGACAAACAAAAGAACAATCTTTTATAAAGTCTTCGAAAAGAAAACTAAAAGATTGTTTAACGCCACACCACAACAGTTGGAGATGGCTCTGAAGCCCATTTGGGGCCAGAAGAGCTATGTGACAAGAGGGAAGCGATTTGGAACCGTGGAGGTTCGCTTCCCAACAGAGGAGCTTGCAAGGGCGAACGCCATTTCGCCCTTGCAAAATGAACATTTGTTCCTCGTCCCGACGTACCTCGGGCGTAAGGTACAAAAAATAACAATAAGCACAATACCCCCCGAACAGAAAATCTCATGGCTAGTGGCGGCTGTCCTCTATGGCATAGAGGACACTGCCACTATTCTGAATGTTCGGAGGGTACGAGAAAAGAACTGGTCAGGCATGGGAATTCAACTGCTGGTACAGATCCAGCAGGAAAACACAAATGCCATACCTGACTTTGTCATCTTGCTGGATGGGACCAGGCTAAATGTTATTGTAGAGGGGCGAAAGCCAAAATGTTTCCTCTGCAGTAGCGAAAGCCACCTAAAAAGGGACTGCCCCATTCAAAAAAGAGAATGGAGGAGTATAGCAAGAGGCAGCAGCAACAACAACAACAACACACACACAACAACAACAACAGAAACAACAAAAACAGCAGAAAAAACCAAAGGCTGCCACACCACCACACCATCACCAACACCAGCACCAAGACGAACAACATCACCTCCAACAACAACAACCACCACCAAACCAACACCGACACAACCACCACCAAACCAACACCGACACCAGTACCTCGAAGGTCGACAGCAGCGACATCAACAGTAACAGGAGCAGCGGCACCACCGATACCGGTGGAACCAGAAACTTTTCGTCCTGCTACTGAAGCAGACCCCTCAACCATTCCTTTGCCGGATGAAGAGTCGGATTGTGCGAGCTCTGATTCCAACAAAGGAGAATGGAGTATAGTGCCTCCAAGAAGAAAAGGAGGAAGAAACAAAAAGATTTACAGGGGAAGCACGAACAAATAGTGCTTCCCAACATCAACAACAACAACAACAACACACACACTCACAACAACAACACAACAACACTTTCGACACCACTACTGCCACTGCCACACACACACCACACACAGACACAATTACATCAATAAACACAAAGAACCAAAAACTAGTTGAGTACTTAAAAAACAAAACTAGTACAAATATAACCGATTTCATCATACCAACACAAACACACCACCACCACACATTCTCACAATAAAATAAATGCAAAAACATATGATGAAATCAAACAAATATTCCCTAACGATGTGGGATCGCTAGGGAAAAGTTTCTCGAAGAAACTTTATAAAAACATTGTGGAAGCACCCGTGCAAAAGCACAAGGAGCCACCCCCACCACCAACAACAGTAAGTAGAGCCTTTTTTCTCCTTTTTTTTTTTTTCCCCCCCTACTTGAGACATGGCAAATCTTAGAATCGGTTGCTTGAATGTGAGAGGCCTCGGGTCACCTTGGAAACAGGGTCACCTGTTAAACGACCTGAGGTTTCATGATGTGGATGTAGCAGCCATCAGTGAAACCAGGCTCTCCGACCCGCAGGAACTCGCAGCCCTTTTCGGCGGATACGAGATATTTCTATCTCCGTGTCGGCCGGGAGCGGGCGGTGGTGGTACTGCGGTGTTGTTTCGGAAGGGCCTGGACCTGAAAATAAGGACAGTCTTCTTGGATCCGGAAGGTAAGTTGGTGGTCCTCGACGTGGACGGTAGTGACGGCGGTGCTTTCAGACTGCTGGCTGCCTACGCTCCGACAGGAGCAGGGCAGTCGGATTATTTCAAACGTCTGGAAGTTTTCCTGGGAACGTCACGCACTCTAGTGCTAGTTGGGGATTGGAACGCTGTCTTAGACGAACGTTTCGATCGGGTGGGCAGGGGAGCGTCTGATAGGAGAGGGGGAGGGTGCAAGAGCCTCGCCAACCTACTCGGCCGCTTTCAGCTGTCCGACAGGTTTCGACTAGACAACCCGAATGTGCCAATGTGGACTTGGACAAACCGCATCGGGTCGTCTAGATCGTACTTAGATAGAGTGTTTTGTAGGCCAGCGGATAAGGACAGCGTAGGGTGTCCACAATTCCACCTAGTCGAATATACGGACCACAAATTAGTGATCTGTACGGTCGACTTAGATAGGCTACATAGACAGGGACCCGGCTACTGGAAGCTGAACGCGTCGTTAACGGCGTGCAAAGCTTACAGAGACCGGATTAGTTTACTAGTTAAGCGGGCGCTCACGGGGGCAATCATCAACAACAACTGGTGGTTTGCCCTCAAGAGAGCAATTAGAGTAGAGTCGATTAGGTATAGTAAGACTCTAGCTATTGACGTAGGAAGAGAGAGCGGGATTTAGTTAAGAAACTAGACGAGGCTCTGACACTGGCATCGCGACCGACGTGTTGGCGGCAAGGTTGGCCCTCGACCAACACTTCGACGCCAAACACGAAGGCTGCGTTGTCAGAGCTAAGGCACGTTCGCTAAGCGGGGAGGGGACTAGAGCCGCTCGATGGGCCCGCGTGGCGGAGGCGAAGCGAGGCAACAGAGCAACCATTCGGTCTTTGGTGGACCAGAACGGGCGCGAGGTTACCCAACCGAAGCAGATGTGTACGGTGCTTCAGCGGCACTTTGCTCAACTGTTTGGGACGAGCGGTGGAACGGACACCAACGGTACAGACTTCGGTGTGTACCTGGACGGACTGCCGCAACTCTCGGACAGCGAGGCAGAGTGCTGCGAAGGACCGATATCTGCCTGGGAAGTACAGGAAGCGATGAAGAGTTGCACGAGAGGTAGATCGCCGGGTTTGGATGGTCTGCCCTACGAGCTTTACTTTTCAATGCCAGACTTGTTTGCGGACCTGTTGGCAAACGTCTACTGCAACTGGCAGCAAAACGGGAGAATTCCTGCTTTTGTCTGTCGAGGGGTGGTGGCTTTGCTAAAGAAGGACCCAAACAAGGGGGACGTTATAGGGAATTTCCGGCCCATCACTCTGCTCAATGCAGAGTTGAAGATTTTGGCCAAGGTGCTAGCCAAGAGATTGGCGCTTGTCGTGGACAAGCTGGTCGGCGGGACGCAGACATGCGCCGTGCCGACCAGGTCGATACACGACAACCTCCATCTCATGCGCTACATCATAGAGAGGGGGGGTAACGACGCTGGCGCGGGTGGGGCTTTGATCAACTTGGATCAGAGTAAAGCCTTCGATAGGGTCGACCATCGGTACCTGGCAGCTGTCCTCAAGGCAGCCGGCTTCGGTCCAGTCTTCCGCGGGTGGATCGCTGCTTTATACAGCAACATCTGCTCGGTGATACGGGTGAACGGTCACCTTTCGGAACCGTTCGACATCTCGCGTTCGGTCCGCCAAGGATGCCCTCTCTCCTCCCTCTTGTACATTTTGACTCTCGAGCCATTACTGCGCAAGTTGGAGGCTTTGAGGGGCATCCCGCGCGATCTAGGAGGCGGAAACAGCGTGTCTGCTTATGCCGACGACGTCACCGTGGTGGTGTCGAGCCACAGGCACATTGGCCTGATTGGCGAGACGCTAAACCAGTACGAAGCGGTGACAGGGGCAAAGATTAACGCGGAAAAGTCTGTGGGCTTGCAACTGGGCACCTGGAGAGGCAAGCCCATGCCGTCCAACAGCGTCGTAGGGCGCTGGACAGACGGACCCGTTAAACTGCTCGGGGTCTGGTTCGGTCCGGACCTCCAGGTGGATAAGAACTGGGAAGAGGTGACGAGCAGGGTGGCACGTCTCACCCAGAAATGGGCCGAGAGGAAGCTGTCCCTGAAAGGTCGAGCGGAGGTGGCGAATGCGTACATCGCATCCGTCATCTATTACCGCTTGACCGTCGTCCCTTGTCCCGACCGCTGGTTGGCCAAGCTGGTACGCCTGCTCTTCGACTTTTTGTGGAAGGGTCAGGTGCCACTGGTCAGGCGATCCATCTGCTGTCAACGACCGCTGAACGGAGGCCTTGGAATGCCGTGGTTGCTGTTGCGCAGACATGCGCTCAGGCTGCGGCATCTCAAGCGCTTCCTAGACGGTGAACAGGTGTGGTCGTCTTTTGTCAGACGCGATTTTCCGCAGCTCGTCTCTTTGACGGAGCTGCAGACCTGGATCAAACGTAGACCGAGAAAGGGCGCTTGGCACCTCGAGTGCCGTCAAGCCCTCTCCGCCCTCCACCAGGCGGGCAATGCGGTCGGTTACAGCTCCACTCTAGCGTTCTATAGAGGGTTAGTGGAGGAAAAATGCGACGACGTTCTCGGGGAACTCTAGGCGTTGAAGACGACGAACTGAGCGGTCTGTTCGGGAGGACTTTCGGGCCGGGGCCGATGGATAATTTCCAGAGGTCTCTCGCCTGGCAGTGCTACCGAGGGGCTCTGCCTGTTCGAGATAAACTCTACCGGCACGGAAGTGCCGTCAGCCGGGCCTGCCCGAGGTGTTGCCAGGACGACGAAACCGTTCTGCACGCACTCGTCCAGTGCCCGAGTATTGCTGAAATATGGGTTTATGTCGAACAGCTACTGTCACGTGTAGGACGGATCCGACTATCGGCCGAATCCATAGTGAAGATTGCCCCGCCGACCTCCTTTAACAAGGAGGGCGAGGCCGTTTTCTTGTGCCTTGTGGCTGTGGCGAAAGAAGTCGTGTGGTGGACTCGTTTGAAAGGGCTAAAGTCAGACACTTTCCTCTTTGGTCAAGGCCTCATCAACTTTTTCAAGTTTCACTTGAAAAGGAAGATGAGGTTAGAGAGGAAAGTGCTGTCCGATAGCAAGTTTTATGAAAGGTGGGTGAATTGTGCGAGACTGGCCTGTATAAATGGACCAGTTCTCAGGTTTCGCCTGTGATTTCAAAGAAAAAGGTAATGTAAAAGGAGAAGAAGGGGACTCTCTACACCCCCTTTTTTTGACCAGGCTCCCGTTGGCTTTTGTAGGGTTTTTTCCACCGGAACCATTTCGAGACGTCTCCCCATTTTGGGAGTTTTTCATTGTTGAATTTTATAAGTTGTTATAAAGATTTTTACTCGATGTTTTTAAAAAAACGGCAAAACCCTTTGTAACCTTTCGTCCTGTCTTGTCCCTTTATGTAATCATGCGTGTTAGCCCTTGTGGCCAATAAAAAAGAATTGATTATTATTATTATTATTATTATTATTATTATTCCTCCCGACGCCGATGGACGTACGTGAATCAGCTCTGTGAGTTTTGTGCCAATTTTATTGGAAATTTTTTAATAAGCTTGAATATTTTTTAATATTTTTGTAGCCAAACCGACCGGCTTCTTGCGGAGCTCGTCGGTTGGGCGAAATTTTGCCCCTTCGGGGTGAAATTGCTCTTTATTACATTGAAATTGACATTTTTTATGCACACACACATTTACAAAATGGCTTTAAAACGAGCTGCTGGCTCTTCCTCCTTCTTGCAACACCCCCCCAAAGAACAAAAGGCAACGTCACGGGTTACGTACAACCCATTTCAAGCCGTAAAAGGCAACAAAGATCCTCCTTCCGAACCGGAGAGCACGCGCTCGTTCAAAAGGAAATGCAAGCCAGGACGTCGCGTTCGACGTCACTCTTGATTTCCCTCCTCTGCCTTCAACAAGTGATGCTGTACCGAAGAGGGAGGAAAAGAAACTTATAGCAGACAAAAATACAGACAAGAACCAACAAAAATGTTAAACTCTAACGATTTTGCTTCTGCTGCGAAGCAAATTTCGGAAGATGTAGAAATAACGATGGAGGACATAAAGAGGCACAAGATTTTGAGAAAGGAGGGGAACAGTGTTTTCCTCAACACACCTCAACAACTCACACAAGAGACAACAAAAGAACAATCTTTTATAAAGTCTTCGAAAGAAAACTAAAAGATTGTTTAACGCCCGCCACACCACACAGTTAGAGATGGCTCTGAAGCCCATTTGGGGCCAGAAGAGCTATGTGACAAGAGGGAAGCGATTTGGAACCGTGGAGGTTCGCTTCCCAACAGAGGAGCTGGCAAGGGCGAACGCCATTTCGCCCTTGCAAAATGAACATTTGTTCCTCGTCCCGACGTACCTCGGGCGTAGGTACAAAAAATAACTATAAGCACAATACCCCCCAACAGAAATCTCATGGCTAGTGGCGGCTGTCCTCTATGGCATAGAGGACAATGCCTATTCTGAATGTTCGGAGTACGAGAAAAGAACTGGTCAGGCATGGCATTCAACTGCTGGTACAGATCCAGCAGGAAAACATCAATGCCATACCTGACTTTGTCATCTTGCTGGATGGGACAAGGCTAAATGTTATTGTAGAGGGGCGAAAGCCAAAATGTTTCCTCTGCAGTAGCGAAAGCCACCTAAAAAGGGACTGCCCCATTCAAAAAAGAGAATGGAGGAATATAGCAAGAGGCAGCAGCAGCAACAACAACAACAAACAACAACAACACACAACACACAACAACAACAACAACAACACAAGCAACAACAAGAAACAACAACAACAACACCAAGCAACAACACACACAACAGCAAGACCACCACACCACACACCATCACCAACACCAGCACCAACGACCACACCACCTCCAACAACAACAACCACCACCAAACCAACACCGACAACCACCACCAAACCACACCGACACCAGTACCTCGAAGGTCGACAGCAGCGACATCAACAGTAACAGGAGCAGCGGCACCACCGATACCGGTGGAACCAGAAACTTTTCGTCCTGCTACTGAAGCAGACCCCTCAACCATTCCTTTGCCGGATGAAGAGATCTCGGATTGTGCGAGCTCCGATTCCAACAAAGGAGAATGGAACATAGTACCTCCAAAAAAGAAAAGGAGGAAAAAACAAAAAGATTTACAGGGGAAGCACGAACAAACAGTACTTCCCAACATCAACAACAACATCAACAACAACACACACGCACAACAACAAACAACAACAACAACACTTTCGACACCACTACTGCCACTACCACAGACACAAACAAACACAGACACAATTACAGACACGATTACAGCATGAATACAAGAAACCAGGAACTGGTTGAGTATTTGAAAAAAAAACAAGCACAAACATTACAGATTTCATATACCTACACACAACCACCACCAGCACACATTCTCACAATTAAAATAAACAAAACAGTTTACAACGAAATAAAACAAATATTCCCTAACGATGTGGGATCGTTAGGGAAAAGTTTCTCTCAGAAACTTTACAAAAATATTATTAAAGCACCCGTGCAAAAGCACAAGGGAGCCACCCCCACCACCAACAACAGTAAGTAGAGCCTTTTTTCTCCTTTTTTTTTTTCCCTAACTTTTGAAACATGGCAAATCTTAGAATCGGTTGCTTGAATGTGAGAGGCCTCGGGTCACCTTGGAAACAGGGTCACCTGTTAAACGACCTGAGGTTTCATGATGTGGATGTAGCAGCCATCAGTGAAACCAGGCTCTCCGACCCGCAGGAACTCGCAGCCCTTTTCGGCGGATACGAGATATTTCTATCTCCGTGTCGGCCGGGAGCGGGCGGTGGTGGTACTGCGGTGTTGTTTCGGAAGGACCTGGACCTGAAAATAAGGACAGTCTTCTTGGATCCGGAAGTTGGTGGTCCTCGACGTGGACGGTAGTGACGGCGGTGCTTTCAGACTGCTGGCTGCCTACGCTCCGACAGGAGCAGGGCAGTCGGATTATTTCAAACGTCTGGAAGTTTTCCTGGGAACGTCACGCACTCTAGTACTAGTTGGGGATTGGAACGCTGTCTTAGACGAACGTTTCGATAGGGTGGGCAGGGGAGCGTCTGATAGGAGAGGGGGAGGGTGCAAGAGCCTCGCCAACCTACTCGGCCGCTTTCAGCTGTCCGACAGGTTTCGACTAGACAACCCGAATGTGCCAATGTGGACTTGGACAAACCGCACCGCATCGGTCGTCTAGATCGTACTTAGATAGAGTGTTTTGTAGGCCAGCGGATAAGGACAGCGTAGGGTGTCCACAATTCCACCTAGTCGAATATACGGACCACAAATTAGTGATCTGTACGGTCGACTTAGATAGGCTACATAGACAGGGACCCGGCTACTGGAAGCTGAACGCGTCGTTAACGGCGTGCAAAGCTTACAGAGACCGGATTAGTTTACTAGTTAAGCGGGCGCTCACGGGGGCAATCATCAACAACAACTGGTGGTTTGCCCTCAAGAGAGCAATTAGAGTAGAGTCGATTAGGTATAGTAAGACTCTAGCTATTGAACGTAGGAAGAGAGAGCGGGATTTAGTTAAGAAACTAGACGAGGCTCTTGACACTGGCATCGCGACCGACGTGTTGGCGGCAAGGTTGGCCCTCGACCAACACTTCGACGCCAAACACGAAGGCTGCGTTGTCAGAGCTAAGGCACGTTCGCTA
The DNA here is from genome assembly GCF_006345805.1 of Octopus sinensis. Classification (NCBI taxonomy): domain Eukaryota; kingdom Metazoa; phylum Mollusca; class Cephalopoda; order Octopoda; family Octopodidae; genus Octopus; species Octopus sinensis. Next base: position 77,910,343 of record NC_043001.1, read on the forward strand.
AGCGGGGAGGGGACTAGAGCCGCTCGATGGGCCCGCGTGGCGGAGGCGAAGCGAGGCAACAGAGCAACCATTCGGTCTTTGGTGGACCAGAACGGGCGCGAGGTTACCCAACCGAAGCAGATGTGTACGGTGCTTCAGCGGCACTTTGCTCAACTGTTTGGGACGAGCGGTGGAACGGACACCAACGGTACAGACTTCGGTGTGTACCTGGACGGACTGCCGCAACTCTCGGACAGCGAGGCAGAGTGCTGCGAAGGACCGATATCTGCCTGGGAAGTACAGGAAGCGATGAAGAGTTGCACGAGAGGTAGATCGCCGGGTTTGGATGGTCTGCCCTACGAGCTTTACTTTTCAATGCCAGACTTGTTTGCGGACCTGTTGGCAAACGTCTACTGCAACTGGCAGCAAAACGGGAGAATTCCTGCTTTTGTCTGTCGAGGGGTGGTGGCTTTGCTAAAGAAGGACCCAACAAGGGGGACGTTATAGGGAATTTCCGGCCCATCACTCTGCTCAATGCAGTTGAAGATTTTGGCCAAGGTGCTAGCCAAGAGATTGGCGCTTGTCGTGGACAAGCTGGTCGGCGGGACGCAGACATGCGCCGTGCCGACCAGGTCGATACACGACAACCTCCATCTCATGCGCTACATCATAGAGAGGGTGGGTAACGACGCTGGCGCGGGTGGGGCTTTGATCAACTTGGATCAGAGTAAAGCCTTCGATAGGGTCGACCATCGGTACCTGGCAGCTGTCCTCAAGGCAGCCGGCTTCGTCCAGTCTTCCGCGGGTGGATCGCTGCTTTATACAGCAACATCTGCTCGGTGATACGGTGAACGGGCGGTCACCTTTCGGAACCGTTCGACATCTCGCGTTCGGTCGCCAAGGATGCCCTCTCTCCTCCCTCTTGTACATTTTGACTCTCGAGCCATTACTACTGCGCAAGTTGGAGGCTTTGAGGGGCATCCCGCGCGATCTAGGAGGCGGAAACAGCGTGTCTGCTTATGCCGACGACGTCACCGTGGTGGTGTCGAGCCACAGGCACATTGGCCTGATTGGCGAGACGCTAAACCAGTACGAAGCGGTGACAGGGGCAAAGATTAACGCGGAAAAGTCTGTGGGCTTGCAACTGGGCACCTGGAGAGGCAAGCCCATGCCGTCCAACAGCGTCGTAGGGCACTGGACAGACGGACCCGTTAAACTGCTCGGGGTCTGGTTCGGTCCGGACCTCCAGGTGGATAAGAACTGGGAAGAGGTGACGAGCAGGGTGGCACGTCTCACCCAGAAATGGGCCGAGAGGAAGCTGTCCCTGAAAGGTCGAGCGGAGGTGGCGAATGCGTACATCGCATCCATCCGTCATCTATTACCGCTTGACCGTCGTCCCTTGTCCCGACCGCTGGTTGGCCAAGCTGGTACGCCTGCTCTTCGACTTTTTGTGGAAGGGTCAGGTGCCACTGGTCAGGCGATCCTGCTGTCAACGACCGCTGAACGGAGGCCTTGGAATGCCGTGGTTGCTGTTGCGCAGACAGCGCAGGGCTGCACGCATCTCAAGCGCTTCCTAGACGGTGAACAGGTGTGGTCGTCTTTTGTCAGACGCGATTTTCCGCAGCTCGTCTCTTTGACGGAGCTGCAGACCTGGATCAAACGTAGACCGAGAAAGGGCGCTTGGCACCTCGAGTGCCGTCAAGCCCTCTCCGCCCTCCGCCAGGCGGGCAATGCGGTCGGTTACAGCTCCACTCTAGCGTTCTATAGAGGGTTAGTGGAGGAAAAATGCGACGACGTTCTCGGGGAAACTCTAGGCGTTGAAGACGACGAACTGAGCGGTCTGTTCGGAGGACTTTCGGGCCGGGGCGATGGATAATTTCCAGAGGTCTCTCGCCTGGCAGTGCTACCGAGGGGCTCTGCCTGTTCGAGATAAACTCTACCGGCACGGAAGTGCCGTCAGCCGGCCTGCCCGAGGTGTTGCCAGGACGACGAAACCGTTCTGCACGCACTCGTCCAGTGCCCGAGTATTGCTGAAATATGGGTTATGTCGAACAGCTACTGTCACGTGTAGGACGGATCCGACTATCGGCCGAATCCATAGTGAAGATTGCCCCGACCTCCTTTAACAAGGAGGGCGAGACCGTTTTCTTGTGCCTTGTGGCTGTGGCGAAAGAAGTCGTGTGGTGGACTCGTTTGAAAGGGCTAAAGTCAGACACTTTCCTCTTTGGTCAAGGCCTCATCAACTTTTTCAAGTTTCACTTGAAAAGAAGATGAGGTTAGAGAGGAAAGTGCTGTCCGATAGCAAGTTTTATGAAAGGTGGGTGAATTGTGCGAGACTGGCCTGTATAAATGGACCAGTTCTCAGGTTTCGCCTGTGATTTCAAAGAAAAAGGTAATGTAAAAGGAGAAGAAAGGGGACTCTCTACACCCCCTTTTTTTGACCAGGCTCCCGTTGGCTTTTGTAGGGTTTTTTCCACCGGGAACATTTCGAGACGTCTCCCCCTTTTGGGAGTTTTTCATTGTTTTTAATAATCATTGTTTTAATGTTTTTTACACGGATTTTTTAACAAACGGACAAAACCCTTTGTAACCTTTCGTCCTGTCTTGTCCCTTTATGTAATCATGCGTGTCAGCCCTTGTGGCCAATAAAAAAGAATTGATTATTATTATTATTATTATTATTATCATTATTATTATTATTATCATTAATATTATTATTATTATCATTATTATTGACTGAGAGATCACTGTATGCCATCAAAGTGAAACTGGGATAAAATATACGAAGCCCAGTATACTCATCATGACTACCTTTCTGATAAGGGTACACCAGGCACATGCATCACAATCAAATGTGCGCGACATTGTGATCTCATATCAAGATAAACAGCGCATGACCTTGCAGGTGGGGCCCAGTTAGAAATTTCTTCTGGGCGAGTAGCCCATCCCGCCCAGAAGGTCCCTGAATATAGATTGTTTAAAGATGTTGAACGAACTACCCATGTTTCCAAAGGTGAATTATCCAAACCTCCAAGAATTCCTTTCAACACACGGCTATGATGCTCCCCACTACTTCTGCTCGTGGTCAGAGATGCACATATCGTCAACCACTAAAGGACATGCTCAACTGGTTAAGGTCAAACAACTGACAAGCAAATTTGTGGTATTGAGTAGAATATTCGCTGTAGCCCATCTTTTAAACCAAGACAAAACATTGTACATGATAACACTTCCAATCAATCAAGATCAGAAGCCATGAGAGCCACTGTCTGGTACAACATCTGGGCGTTTATTATTTATTATTGTTATTGTTGCTTTTGTTGTTGTTGTTATTATTATTATCATCATCATTATTATATTATTATTATTATTATTATTATTATTATTATTATTATTATTATTATTATTATTATTATTATTATTATTATTATTATTATTATTATTATTATTATTTTCGGTGGTCCTTGGTAGATGATAGATTTTAATGCCTGCTGCTGTCAGTGACTCCAATAATGATTATGACTGCGAATATGTTTGTTGTCTTCGTCGTTATGATGGTTGTTGTAGTGATGGTGGTGTGCAAGCCATTGCAGTTGTTGATAATGTTTTTATTATTGATGGTGTTGGTGATTGTATTGGTGGTGGTGTAGACGTAGTCAAGGTGTCTTTCCTTTAGACGTTGTTCTCGATGCAGTGACTGCGGTTTTTGTGGTGGAGAGGACATGTTATGAAGATGATGATGATGATTATGGAAGTAGTGATGGTGTTGATGAGGATGATGACGATGATGATGTTACTGCTGCTGATGATTTTGGAAGAGGATGGGTGTTATTGATGGTGTGGCTATGACAACGACGACGACGTTGTTGTTGTTGATGATGATGATGATGACGACAACGACGACGATGATGATAATTATCTTCATCAGCCTCATAGTCATCATCATTATCATCATCATGATGCTTTTGGGTGTGGTAATGGTTTTGGGGAGAAGTAGTTTCGATATTGGACTAGTGTTAAGATGATCATTATAGCTGACAGGGATACTGGTTATGTAGTTGATTCTATAGATGTTGGTCACAGTTGGTTCCATTGATTTAACGCTCTGATCGACTCTAATTGAGGCAGTGGTGTTTTTATTGGCGAGAAAAGTAGTTGGATCATTGCTTTGTAGTTAGAGATATGGGTGATCGCAAACATATCCTAATGATAAGTCGTTTGTTGTCCTACTTGAAGTGACTGGGTACAGCAGTTGTGGTGGTCATAATTTTGTGTTGGTCACTATTGCCCTAAGAAGAAATTGGAAGTTGTTTCGCTGTTAATAGTGACTGCATCAATAAAAGTAATGATAGTGATAACTTCGGTGAGGCTTATAGTTATAATGCCTAATATGGTGACAGTAGTGCATCTGAATGTGCAGAATGAGGTACTATTTTGCCTTGCATCGGTGAGTACATTGGAGATAGTTGAGGGGTCTATGCCTTTGTGAGTTTCGATGTTGGTGGTACTTTTATATAAAATCTTCAATGGAGCTACTACAAAGACATTGAATGTCAGTTACGTTTAATGCTTATTCGCTTTTAGCAACGATGTTTTTGGAAGTACAGAGCTTTTTCGTAATTCTGAAGTTGTTGTGACTCTTTAGATTTTTGCATTCTGAACACAGTGGCTCAGCAGGTTAAGACGGCTGCACTGACTAGTAATGTATAGGTTTTATATTGGCATGGCCTTTTTGGAGAATTGCCTGCCAAGACTGGAGAGTTTATCTACATTGGAGTTGCTGGAATTGTGTCAAAGAGGGCACCGGAAAACCTGGGGGACTCCACTCATTAACCTGCTATCGAGGTTGACTCGTGTAGCCTTTTATTTCTCCAAGGATCTCAGAAGGCAGTGAGTGCTTGTGCTTGGGATTTCTTTCATAATATGCTAATTAACCAATAACTGAGATCCTGAGAGACGCTACTAGTCCGAGCCTGAGTAGATGTAGTAATAGCAATAGCTAAGTGGTGGTTCCAGACTCCTCAAAACTTTGGAACTTTCGAACCAGGGCTCCGCTATCGGATGCAGTTTGGTGTTCATACCCAAAACACAAACTCTACAAAAAATAAATACACATATTGTACCAATACACATCTAATATGAAATGCAAAATGCCTTACCCGAAATTATAAACTTATAGCAATAATATATTATGAAAAGAAGGAAATGAAGTACCTCATTACTGTCAATACACCACATTTATGTAAAACTGCAAACAATCTACGAATGAGCAATTCAATTCAGAAATTCGACGGCAAAATTTTAAGTTTACACTTCTAATAATTGATTTGGCCAGATATGTACAACTTACTTTAGCAGAGTCGCTATGTATTTACAAGCAGGTTCAATTGCAATACTCTCTACTATACGTCATAAACTAAAACTAATAGAGAAATATTATCTGATAATACATGAATTATAGAATTCTTCAAAGAGATAGTTGACTGATTATAGAAGAAATATTCATATCGCAACACTATTAACACATAAACTATATATATACGCCACAAGAAGTATAAGCACCTAACTGAATCTGACAGTCAAACTATGAATCTCATACTGTAGAAATTGAACGACCAAAATGTGAATCTGACTTTATAACGGTCAGCTACTAGTTGTAAGATATGTATAAACATAAACCTCTCATTCTACATATATACATACATACAATCACGGCGGCGAGCTGGCAGACACGTTGGCGAGCTGGCAGACACGTTGGCGAGCCGGGCGAAATGCTTAGCGGTATTTCGTCTGTCGTTACGTTCTGAGTTCAAATACCGACGAGGTCGACTTTGCCATTCATCCTTTCGTGGTCGATAAATAAAATACCAGTTTCGCACTGGGGTCGATGTAATCGGCATAATCCCTTTGTCTGCCCTTGTTTGTCCCCTCTATGTTTAGCCCCTTGTGGGCAATAAAGAAATATATATACATACACACACACACACATACACACACACACACACGCATATATATATATATATATATATATATATATATATTATATATATATATATATATATATATATATATAAGCATTATAGATATAGGGTAAAAAATTATTAATTTAATAATAAATTTTACCAAGTAGTTTCGGTATGGAAAAGAACCATATTCGATAAAAACTTATACAATAAGTTTTTTTTATATATATAATTATAACAATGATTAAGGGCTTAGCAACAAGTTGCTTCACCACATACCGAAAATTTAGAAATAGTAGCCAAAAGACCGTTATTTCTTTTCATTACAAAATATGACTCTACAGACTCCTTCTTTTTTCCTATGTGAGTTACAGATATTGTTATCTGTGGTTTCATATTTTGTAGTGAAAAGAAACAGCGGTCTTTTGGCTGCTAGTTCTAAATTTTCAGTATGTGGTGAAGTAAATTTTTCCTAAGCCCTTGATTATTGTTATAATTATATATACATACATACATACATACATATATATATATAATAACAATTTAATAAATAAAACATATGCATAATACATACATACATACATACATATATGTACATACCTACATCTATATGTATATATACATGCATATATGAGTACAGGACACCACAAATAAACGTAGAACACAACGAGAAACGAAAACATAAAACCAAACAAGGAAACGGGCATTTTTTTAACAACGAAAAAACAGAGTACAAGACAAACAACATAAGGAACATTCCCTTTCTTCAGCTGGAGGGCTACCAACTTTCTTTCTGCCCGCTGCTTTCAACAAGTCAACATCGACTTTCTTCTGTCTTCCGCAAGCCGATCTTCAACATGCGTTCTAACGAATTTTTCCACCGTCTAGGCTTAAAAAAAGCCCTTATTGTTGGTTTCCTTGTCTTGTCTTTTACTGTTTTTATCTTCATTTGTACTGTTTTTTTCTTCATTTGTATTGCTTTTACGTCCTGTTCTTGTCACTTTTTTTTTACCCCTCCTCAAAAAAATTTTATTTAATTCATTTTGCGGGAAGGATTACTTCGGCCGGATCGTGTTCTGTCCTTACCTTCGAAACACGCATTGACTCGAAACAGGGGCAGCTGAAGAAATATTGCAGAAGTCAACTCCTCCTCTCCATATCCTAAAGATGGAGTTGGAGTACTTGGAAATGGCGATAAGAATGAATGTGGGAATTTTATCGTTTTAAACCAATTAAAAGTGTCTAGTAAACAGAAAGAAAAACCAATCAGAAATCAAGAAAAATATTATATTGCAACGTAGTTGTGATTTCAATATGTACGGTTTAAAGGAACATACATACTCAGGCACGTGTGCACGCACCCACAGACACAGACACACACCGACACACACACACACACAAACACACACACGCACACACATACATATACTCACATGAACGCGGGCACACCCACGCATGTATGCCTATTTGTATCTCTCTTATGATTTCTGACAAACTTCGGAAAGACTCGGCTACCTTCATTTATACACACACACACGCGCGCACACATGCACAGGCACACACGCGCACACACACATATACATCCCTTCCAACACACACACGCACAGACCAATACGCATACGCATGTATCCGTGTATGTACGTGCATGTGCATGTGTGTGCATGCGTATGTATGTGTGTGCATGTGTGTGTATGCGTATTCACGTTTATAACATACATAGTCGTTTTAAGCATCGAGATTTTCACGCGCTATAAGTCACAAAATGTCTTCTGTTGTGCCTATACGCTGAGTTCATAATTTCGTGAGTGTATATCAATGTACGTATGTATGTGTTTCTGCTTGTGTGTGTGTGTAACTTTGAACATATGGTTGTTCATACAACCACACACACGTGGGTATAATGGATTCACATACATAATGCCATTAACGTACATAAAACCTCGCATATTGACACACGATTCGAGTCCCGCCCATTTTTCGAACTATCAACACACGAGCCACTCTCCCGCCTTAACGCATTAGCATTCATCATTCGACACACTTTAAGGTTAATGTACTCCTACGTTGAGCATACAGACATGCGCACACTCACACGCATATCCACATGCCTGCATTTACACATACTAAACACGTACACACATACACTTAATCAGACACACCAACACACACACACGCGTACACACACGGTAACATACACACAAGCACAGAGCCACACAATGGCAGGTACTGACGATAACGAGCGTGTATATTCAGACTCTCTCACGCATATATAGACATATATTGCAACTGAAGTCGAGTAGCCATTAGACATCTTATGAATTAAGTATTTCTGTGTATTCAAACATGTTTGCCTCTCGCTGTGAAGAAAATATTTTCCGGTTTAAAATCAGAGGGTGACCATTTCGTTTCCCCTGACAATTTTTCGCAGCTCCCCAATTGATGAGTCACTTTCCCCTACCTCTTTTCTTCTCTTTCTCTTTCTCTGTCTCTCTTTCTCTTTCTCTCTCTCTCTCGTTCTCACACTTCACACAAATCATCTTAGGTACCGCAGACACATTATTGTGTTGCTTGAACAATAAATGAATGGATGTGCCAAATAAAAACCCATACATCATAGAAATTAACAAATTCGGTAATATTTCGACCGACCTTTGTTATTGAGAATTATTTGAATTAAAATTCCGGGAGATTAAAAGATCTCGTGCTCACCAATCGGTTAATGTTTACTGGAATTGTTAAACAGCATCATACCAGTCTTACATCACCCACACGATCGAATCAACCAGGTTTATACGTTGAAATTTATCTTGCTAGATGCAGCAGCCAAATGCACTCCATCTTTTAGAAGGAAACGCCACATGATTTAAGCATGGTGTACATACATTAATATAAGACATATGACCGCTGTATTTTCCTCCTAGTTTTGCCTGTTAGAAACTGGCCAGGACTTAACCTTGTGGAACATGATGCCAACTCATCAAAACATCAAATTCACTTTAATATCTCACCCTACGAGATCATCACTTTGCTTCAGCTCACCTACTTATATAACATTGTCGTGTACTTTCAATTTAATAGGAACAAGCTCTATGTCAACCAGTAACTTCCTCGAAGGAGCATACTTGCAAACAAAACAGGCATAGCTGAGTGGTAAGTAGATTTCTTCCCAACGACATGCTTTCGGTATCAGTTCTATGGGGCACCACCCTGCGGGAGGTGTCTTTTGTTCTAAATCTGAGGTGACCAAAGATGTGTGAGTGGATTTGTTAGACAGAATAAGATACCGTGGTATATATATATACACGTAACTGTCAAACAATAAGTATGAGTGTTCAACACCGCATTGGTGCATAAAATTTCTTTATTTCTGTATTAAGACTACCAATAATTTCATGTTAAAAATATCTTGATATTTTAACAGTTATTCAAACCGATCACATGGTGGAATGGTGTTTGTCTACATTTAGAAATATAACACGAAAACTCACGGGAATGCTTATCGGTTTGTCGTCCGTCTTTCTGAGTTCACATTCCAATCCTATTGGAGTCGTACCAGCTGAGCATTGGGGCCGATGCATTTGGCCAGTCCCCGCCTTACTAATGTTAGGCCTTGACTTGTGATAGAAAAGAATATTTCTGTTGTTCTCTCCCCATCTCTCTGTGTCTCTCTGCTTAGGTGTGTATCCATGTTTCTCTTTATGTGTACGAAGAGACGGAAAGTGTTTACGAGGGGGTACACAAAAGTATCAAGACAAGCCCGTTGTAGTTCAGACTTCCGCCACTAGAAAGCCACTTCATGCAACCCTCAGGCATCAGTCTGCTGACCGGCGTCGGGGTGTGTAGTCGTACTGTCACGTGGTGCATCTATTTTGTAATGCTTCTCCCCTGTATGTCGATTTGAGATGTCTGGCGTGCTTCCGTGAAATTCTGTTTTCTGCTGGGGAAAACGGCGTCCAACACAGTTGTTATGCTTTAAACAGCTTACAAGGACACTGTCATGAGCAAAGCACACGTTTATGAGTGTTCTTTACGCTTTAGGAGAGGTCAGTTGTTGTTTGAAGACCAACCTTGTTCGGGACAACAGTCGACCTCACGAACGAAGGAAAACAGCATGAAAATTGATGAATCTTGGAGGACTGTCACTGAACAATCGACGAAATCGCTGAAAAGATTAGTGTGTCCTGGAGCTTCAGCCACAGAATTTTGAGCGAGGAATTGCGAATGAAAAGAGCTGCAGCAAAATTGCTCGTGGAAGTTCAGAAGCAGTCACGACTAAATGCGTGTCGTGAACTGAAAGAACCATTGGACGCCGATCCGGACCTTTTTTCGAAAGTCATTATGAAGAGCTGGTGCTACGGAATTTGCAGATGTGGAAGGGATGAAGAAATAAATGACAGAGGAGTTAAAAGGCATCACTTAGCAAGAGTTCCCGCACTGCTTCAAAAATTGGAAAACGCATCTAGATCTATGCATTGCTTCAAATGGTATTTACTTTGAAGGCGATGTAAGTGTAAACATGTAAAACTAACTGAATAAAATAACGTTGCAAATTTCCGGATTCTTTTGCGTACTTTTACGTGTGTCAAACGTGTTTAATTAATACGTGGTCTGATCAATAAGTATGTGGACTGTTGTCGTAGTAACAAGCTTGAACAAGCTTGAGTAAGGCCACTCGGTACAGATTAACCGCAAATCATGTTGTGAATGCGCACTAAGTTTTAACGTTCTAGCTCACAACCGCTGTTTACAACAGTGTGTAGAAGGAAGGTGTGTAGCGCGTGATCGTCGCATTGACTATGAGAGAGGAAGTTGAGCAGAGAATCTTCATCAAATTTTGCCAAAAGTTTGG
>NC_043001.1:77931133-77933633 GCF_006345805.1 Octopus sinensis
AAAAAGTCGGTGTTGTAGGTGTATTTGGTATTGACATATATATAATTCACTATTTTCATTTTTGCAGTACCTCTGTAAAGTTCGTTGTGTGTTTATACAGTGATATCGTGATATTGTCTAAGATATGTGAACATTTATACGAGTATCACACTCACAGACACAACATATATATACATATATAGATGCATCCGACAATGGATGCATATGCAGGGGTGTTGCTAAGTTTTTAGAGGTTTTTTTTTTATCCAAGAACTTGTGGGTGCGGTTTCTTTTTCCAAGCGGTGCAATTTCGTTTTCTTTTTTACACGTTACCTGACTGCGGTATACTCAGCTGTTTTTCACGATACCTGACACCAGTTTACTCAGCTGTTTTTCACGTTACATTACTCCGGTCTACTGAGAGACGAACTGGCGTCCGTTGAGAGACAGTGTAGTGACCTCGGTCACTTACACTCAATCAAACCAGGTAACCATCTAGACGAATCCTGGGAATCGTGACGCTAATGTCCAAAACAACTAAAATATATCAACATACGTATGCATAAGCATATGTATACAGATATATATTTATGTTTTGCATTTTGAGTGACCATGATTAAATCAGACATAGAATTTACCAAAGTTAAAACAGAAGAACACCACCCCGTCCTTTTACCCGACTCCCAAGATTATTATAGTCTCTTTGCGTATAGATTATTCACAAAGGACGTGGGCTATGTCGAGCTGTCATATAGTTATGTCAACAACAAGCTGTAGAAACGTTTAGTGTTTCGAGAACGTTTGATTTTTAATAGACATTCTCACTTCTAGATGTGAGAAGCTAGAAAATTGTAAACAACGCACACACACACACACACACATACACACACACACACACAAACACACACACACAACTGCATACACACATATATAGGTATATATATGTATGTAAATATATGTATATCTGTCTATCACTCTATCTGTCTTTGCATGTATGTATGTATACATGTAAGTATATATATATGCATATTTATATATGTATGTATATATATATACATGTATGCATATATACATATATATATATAATATACATACATATTTATGTATATATTTATGTGTGTGTATACATATATATATATTTATATGTATATATGTATATATATGTATATACATATATGTGTGTATATATATATATATAATATATATATATATACACACATCTATGTGTATGTATTGATCTTATGTGACCACTCTCACAATAAAAAGTCTGTGAAAACACCTATTGAAAAACAGACACATACGTGCGTGTAAACACACACACACATACACATACACACACACACACATGCGTGTACACATAGACGTACACGCACGTATACACGAATATAGTGTTATTTTCTATACTTATTTTCCGATCACATCATCAATAAGTTATGTGCAAATTTCTCTAGGTAAAAGTTGAAACGAAAAAACAAGTTGAATAGCACTCGCTTTTTTCTATATTTAAAAAAAAATGTCTTCACACCCTGAAAAATTAAAAACCACTTTCACTAGCACATTTAGACTTCAGTTGTTTTTCATCTCGTGTGTGTACCTGTCTGTCTCTCTGTTTTCAATGCATGCGTGTATGTGTATATATGTATGTATGTTTGTATGTATGTACGTATGTATGTAATGTATATATATATAATATATATATATATATATATATATAATATATATATATATGGTATATACATGTATGTAGATGTATATATGTACATATATATATATATATATATATATATATATCGTACACTCATACATATATATTAATATTATACGCACATATACATATATATGTATCATCTATCTATCTATCTATCTATCTATCTCTATCTATCTATCTATCTATCTATCTATCTCTATATATATTTATATATATAAACGGATGTACGTATGTTTGTATGTTCGTATATATAAACAAACACATATGCGCTTATGTACATATACTTAAACATATATACACATAAGTATATACAAGTGCATTCACTAGACACACTAATATATTTGTATTTTAACATGTTCATGCAATACTAAATTCACGTATGTTTTTATACATATACACGCATTAAGATACAGACATACACACAGCAATGGCTTTCTCTATTTTTCTCTCCCTAAGTAATATGAAAAGTACTTCCTCAAAGAATTTAAAGCAACATAAGACAACAACAACGGCAACAAACAAACAACAGTAGTAGCAACAAATACACTATATCAAATCAGAGTCCTCCAACAAGAACCTCACGTGATTGTATTGCTCCCCACTCCCCAAAAGTCATCCTCTCTCATATTCTGGCAATAGTTGTTTACTATTTAACTTTGTAACTCATTTCCCTCCATTAGCGATTCTCTTTTAGACTATTGGTATTTCTGTTTAGTCAGGAAGCGATCATACTGGAGCCTTATATATATATATATATAAAACCTAAGTTCTTGAAGAGTCTTCTACAATGACGTAATGTGTTCCGAAGCAGAG
>NC_043001.1:77938633-77966133 GCF_006345805.1 Octopus sinensis
ATTATATATATATATATATATACATATATATATACATATATATATGTATATACATACATCTATTTATCTATATCTATCTATCTACCTATCTATCTATTTATCTATCTATCTATCTATCTATCTATATGTATGTATATATATATATATATATATATATATATATATATATATATATATATATATATATAGAAGAGAGAGAGAGAGAGAGAGAGAGAGAGAGAGAGCGAGAGAGATACTTACATAGATAGATAGATAGATAGATAGATAGATAGATAGTTAAAAATTGCACGGACTCTTTATTCTATAACATTTAAAATTAAAGACACCTTAATTTTCGATTCACTCCTTTCAGCGATCCATAATCTCGCTTATTCCATATGATAAGATTGTTTTTAGCTAGTTGCACTGTCATTTATGCTCTGCTTCTTGGATTTCTTCATCTATAACAAATCGGCGGCCACTTAAAGCATGTTTGAACTGCTCAAGCAGGGAAAGTTGGAGGGGCGAGATCTAGACAATATGCAGGGAGTTCCAGAAGCTCGAAACCAAATTTTGCGGTGGTTTCAACTGTGTAGGTGACCATAATTGAGTATGCATTGTCGGGCAACAATAACACTTTCATTGACAATAGATGTCAGCGTTTGATGCGTATAGCTGTTTCGTTTGTTGATCAGCATTTCACTGTACCCACACTGGTGACTGTAGACCATTTTCTGAGGCATGTTCCAATATAGGCTTTGTGTTACAAAAGAACGGCTAGAATAGTTTTTCTGTTGAAGGTTGAGTCTCAGATTTCTTTTTCACTGGCGATTTCGGTTGTTTCCACTCCATACGCTGCCTTCTGGATTCTCGCTCCTGTGATGGACCGAGGTTTCGCCTCCTGTGACTCTTCTATTCAAAATAGCTATGCATTCATCGTTGTAGCGGTCGAGTAAGCGTTGACAGAGCTCTACACAATTGGGCTTATGTGTTTCAGTAAATCCTCTCGGTAGCTATCTCGCACAAACTTTACAGAAGGGAGTCTTGTCGTGCATGATTTCGTATACGGAACCATGAATAATTTTCAGAGAACATGTCACCTCAACGAGAGTCACATCACCACAACCATATATTGAGCCTGTTGAACCTTTTTGCCAGTACTGGATGTTGATGGGGATCCGAATCCTTCTATGTGCTTCACGCTTGTCCGAATATTTGTAAACTTCTCAGTCTACTGATGCACACTTCCTTGAGATAGATCGCCGTAAGCCTACGATGAATTTCGGCAACTGATATTCCTTTAGATCAGAGAAATCGTGTCACTGATCTCCGCTTTTCTTTGGTGCGCATTGCCAACAGAGTAGCCACGTTTATTCTGAAGCAGAAGAAAAGAAACTGGAGTGAGCACAATGAAACATATATTACGTAACCAAATGAGTGCCACCTTTAACGTCGCAAGCGGTGAAGGCAGTACGACGGTCACTGTGAAGAAATTTTGGAGAAAGCGTGGATAAATTTTGGCTTCTCCTTTTACGAGGAGGTGCTGAAAGGTTCTTGGCCTTAAGGGAACGTGAAAGACCTAGCTAGAAGCTGACACTTCCGAGTTCTTTTATAGGACTTAGAAAAACTGAAGAATCGCTGCAAAAAATGTGTGAATAATGCAGGGGAATACGTTGAGATTCATAAGTAATTGATCTTCCTTTATTTCCCTTTACCCAAAGTCAAGAACTTTTCAGCACACCCTCGTCCATCCTTCCATCCACCCATCCCATCCATCCATTCATCCAATTTCATGTGTATAAAAGCATACTGGGGGAACATGAAAATACGCCTTTCAAGAAATATATAGACACAAGTAAACATGTATCCATGCAGGCATATATACATTCGAATTCTATTTCAAGACAATACGCTATTGAAAAAAAATCTACTTCTATGTAAAAATATATCCGCTTAAACATAAATACTATTAAAACTCTTGAGTCCGGTCATAGACTATGTATGTATGTATGTATGTATGTATGTATGTATGTATGTATGTATGTATGTATGTATGTATGTATGTATGTATGTATGTATGTATGTATGTATGTATGTATGTATGTATGTATGTATGTATGTATGTATGTATGTATGCATGCATGTATGCATGTATGTTTGTATGAATGCATCTATCTATCTATCTATCTATCTATCTATCTATCTATCTATCTATCTATCTATCTATCTATCTATCTATCTATCTATCTATCTATCTATCTATCTATCTCTCTCTCTATATATATATATATATCTGTGCAAATATATGTCTATCTGTCTATCTATTTATCTATCCATCTGTCAGTTTATCTAACTACCTACGTATGTATGTATATATGTATGTACATATGCATTTATGTATCTATTCATCCATCCATCTGTCCATCCGTCCGTCTGTCTGCCTGTCTGTATGTATGTATGTCTATCTATCTATCTTTCTATATATCTATCTATCTATATTTCTATTTTTGTATTTTATATATGATGTGTGGTATGCATCTATTAACATTTTCCTTGGTCACGTAATCACAATATCAGTTGTTTTGAGGCATCATGAGTAGTGTGGTGAACCTACCCGCAAGCTCATCCAAATATTTCTTCTTCAACGTCTAGGTTTTGACTCCATAGAGAAGAATTCTCTCTGTACGCACCCCGAAGGGGACCAGTGTTTTGCGATTTAGAATTACTTGATAATCAGATGTTGTGATGCTTGGTTCTTTAGCAGTTTATAATTTTGAGATATCTTACGCAAGATTCATTAAATAGCAACAAATTTATAGATGTGAACATAAGCACATACACGAACATAAACACATATATTCTCAAAGAGGGAACAAAAATAAAAAGAGAACAAACATAGATAGATGGATAGATAGCTAGATAGACTGATTGGTGGGTAAGCAGAGGGATAGAGGGATGGATATATAAATACTAGTGGATACCTAAAAGAAATCGGAAGTTTGAAATGTAATTTTATTCGCTTAGGTTTAGATTTTTACACTTCTATATCTTCAAAGTATTCTCTATTTGAAGCAATGCATCGGTCCAGATGCATTTTCCACTCTTTGAAGGAGTGAAGGGACTCTTGTGAAGCGATGCCTTTTAACACCTCTGTCGATTTTTTCTTCACCGCTTCCACATCTGTAAATCCCGTAGCACTAGCGTTTATCACCAGTGATGACCATCGAAAGAAGGTTTGGATCAACTTCCAACTGTTTTTTTCAGTTCATGACACGCATTCAGTCTTGGCTCCTTTTGGGCTTCCGTGAGCAAAGGAGGCACAAATTTTGCTGCAGCTCTTTTTATTCGCAATTCCTCACTCAAAATTCGTTGGCGGGTGCTCCAGGACAAACCAATTATATCAACGACTTCGTCAATTTACCAATGACAGTTCTTCAAGATCAGTTCGTGAATTTTCATGTTTTTATTCATTCGGGAGACGAGGGTCACCCTGAACGAGGTTGGTATCCAAGAGAGAAGTGACCATTCGTAAACTTGTGTTTTGCTCATGATAGCGTCCTTGTAAGCTGTCTGAAGCATGACAACTGTTTCGTCCGCCGTTTTCTCAGCAGAAATCAGAATTTCACGGAAGCATAATGTTTCTTCGTTTCAGCCATCACAAAAACCGACAAACAGCGGAGATCCCCTACGACGCCAGAAATCTGAACTACAACAGGCTTGTCCCTCACAGAACGTTTCCGGTTACTTTTGGATATCCCCTCGCAGACGGATAGATAAATAAATTGATAGATAAATAGATAGCTGTATTGATAGATTATTTAATTGGATAAATAAGGAGAGAGAGAGTTAGATAGGGAGACGGAATGATAACTAAATAAATGGATGGACAGACAACCGGCACACTGATATATATATATAGACAGATAGATAGACAGATGCAGAAAGCAAGTGTGTCATGTAAATACATGCCAGTTTTCCTCCGACTAGCTTCCACTTTCGGTATCCGAGATAAATACTGAAGCTACCCGCTACTGCGATTGAACTCGGAACCATATTATGAAGCAAATTTCTAAACACTGCTGCGTACATGCATCTATCTATCTATCTATCTATCTATCTATCTATCTATCTATCTATCTATCTATCTATCTATCTATCAGTCTGTCTGTCTATCTATCTATCTATCTATCTATCTATCTATCTATCTATCTATCTATCTATCTATCTATCTATCAGTCTGTCTGTCTATCTATCTATCTATCTATCTATCTATCTATCTATCTATCTATCTATCTATCTATCTATCTATCTATCTATTGTGTTTTAAAGCACGCACCTCAATAGGATCATGGGTTGCGTGAATGCGCGTGGCTTGGGGTCTCCTTGGAAACAAGGGTACCTCCTAAATGACATCAAGTCACACGATTTGGGAATCACAGCCATAAATGAGACCAGACTCCACGATCCAGGGGTCCTAAAGTCCATGTTTGGCGGATAGTTTAACGTTTATTTTTCTTCCTGTTTGCCGAGGATGGGCGGTAGTGGCACCGCGGTACTTTTTCACAAGAGTCTGGATCTCGAAGTCAAGACGATATTCGTAGACCCGGAGGATAGACTGGTCGTGCTGGATGTCGACGGCAGCAATGGGTGTGCTTTTCGACTCGTATCAGTCTACGCACCGCCTTTAACAGGTCGGCCGGATTTCTTTCGACGTCTAGAAGTATTCCTGGGAACGTCTCGTCCTTTACTTTTAGTGGGGGATTGGAATGCTACCTTGGACACGCATCTAGATTATGTGGGGAGAGACGAAAACAGATGATAATGCAAATGCCTCAGAGACCTGCTCAAACGATTCCAACTGTCTGACAGGTACCGACTCGACCACCCAGATGCTACAACGTGGACATGGAGTAACCTCAGTGGGTCGTCGAGATCGTATCTAGATAGGATATTGTGTAGGACAGTAGACACGGATAATTTAGGATGTCTACAATTCCACACAGTCAGCTACACGGATCACAAATTCGTAACGTGTACGCTAGACTTAGATAAGGCACATAGACAGGGTCCCGGTTACTGGAAACTAAACGCTTCTTACCCGTCCAGACAAGTTTTCAGAGACAGAATCAACACGTTAGTAAAGAGGGCTTTAACGGGAGCCATCGTCAACAACAAATGGTGGTTCGCCCTCAAGAGAGTAGTAAAAGCGGAAGTTATTAGATATAGCAAGGCACTAGCCGTAGATAGAAATAGAGTAGAGGGAGAGTTAGTTAAGAAGTTAGAAGAGGCAATAAGAAGCGGTATCACATCTGACGTTTTAGCGGCGAGGTTGGCCCTCGACCAACACTTCAACGCCAAACACGAAGGGTGTGCTGTCAGGGCCAGGATGCGTGCTCTAAGGATGGAAGGTGTTGGAGTCGCGAGAGAGGCCCGGGTGGCGGAGGCGCAGCTGGGCAACAAAGCCATCATTCGGTCTCTGGTAGACGAACAATGGCGCGAATTGCTCGAGCCCAGCAAGATGTCCGTGACATTTCAGCGGCTCCTTTGTCCGACTGTACGGGAGGATTGGCGAGCGTGAACGCAGGGTGGACTTCAGTGCGTACCTGCACAGCCTGCCACGGCTCTCGGCAAGAGAGGCAGAGTGCTGCGAAGGTGCCATCACAGCGGCGGATGTGCGGGACGCAATGGCAGAATGCTCGAGAGACAAATCGCCGGGTTTGGATGGTCTACCTTACGAGTTTTACAATTGTATGCCAGACTTGTTTGGAGAAGTCTTGGCAGCGGTATACTGCAACTGGCAGCAAAACGGGAGCATACCCGGTTTTGTGAGTCGAGGAGCCGAAACGCTGATGAAGAAAGATCCAAACAAGGTGGACATTATAGATAACTTTAGGCCCATCACTCTGTTCAATGCAGACCTGAAAAGTTTGACCAAGGTGTTAGCCAAAATGTTGGCGCTTGTCATCGAGAAACCTGGTCGAGAAGAGTCAGTGGGCTTGCGGCTCGGCACCTGGAGAAGCAAGCCCATGCCGTCTACCAGTACCTCCTTCGTGGGACGCTGGACTGACGGCCCAGTTGAGTTGCTCGGGGTCTGGTTCGGTCCGGACCTCCAAATGGAGAAAAATTGGAACAAGATAACGAGTAGGATGGTCACTCTCGCCCGGCAATGGGCCGAGAGGAAACTGTCCCTAAAAGGTCGGGTGGAGGTAGCGAACACGTACATCGCGTCCGTCATCTACTACCGCCTGACCGTCGTACCTTGTCCCGACCCTACCATCACCAAACTAGAACGTATTCTCTTCAGCTTCTTGTGGAAAGGATGCGTCCCGATGGTCAGGCGATCCATTTGCTGTCAACACCCGTTAAAAGGAGGGCTGGGTATGCCGTGGATGATAATGCGCAGACACGCGCTGAGACTGCGACATCTTCAGCTCTGTGTAGACGACGGTGAACAGGTGTGGTCGCCGTTTGTGAGGCACACTTTCTCGCAACTCGTCTGCATGACAGAACTGAAGTCGGGGATCAAAAAGAGGCCGTGCAGTGTCCACCAATCTCCGACCTGTGGGCTTATGTCGAACAACTGCTGTCACATGTGGGACGAGTCGGTTTATCGACCGAGTCTATCGTTAATATCGTCATGCCTCCTTCCTTCAAACGGGAAGGAAGAGCAAGAGCTATTTTTATCATACTTGTGGCTATGGCGAAAGAATGTATCTGGTGGACGCGCCTGAAAGGATTAGAGGCAAACACTTTCCTCTCTAGTCAATCTCTCATCAACTTCTTCAAGTATCACTTGAAAAGGAAAGTGAGAGTAGAGAGGCAAGTTTTGTCTAGTGAATGTTTTAAAAAAAGATGGGTGAATGTATCAAGTACGGCACGTATGAATGACGACGCCACCTTGACTATGATCCTATGAACCGTAAAAATTAATACAGAAAGTTGCTTATTTGTAAAAAAATATAAAATGTGACTTCATTGACCGAGGTTACCGTGGTCTTTTCTGTAGGCTTTTCTTTCCACGGGTAAACCTCACCTGTCTTCCCCTTTACACTTTACATTGACATCTCTGTGATAACGATCCCTATTGAACGATGTTTTCTTTTTCTTTTTCTTTTGCTTTTCTCTTTCTTTCCATTTACGATGCATTTTGATCGAAAACCAACCCACCTTTTTTTATCTCCAAAAAGAAAAGCTCTACCTTGTAATTTGTCCCGTCTGTGTGCAGCCCTGTGTGGCTAATAAAGAAACATATCTATCTATCTATCTATCTATCTATCTATCTATCTATCTATCTATCTATCTATCTATCTATCTATCTATCTATCTAACTGTGTATCTATTTAATACACATATATCTATATATTCAAGTATTTGCAATGTTAATACCAGTTCGAATATGCTACAAGAACGTTCCGATTTGTAAACAAGCTATTCACCGTGTTTTCTCACGGAGAAAACTTTAGGCTGTAGACATATGATGTAATTACAATCAAATCAGCTCGCAGTGCTACTTATCCAGACTGAGATGTAAGCATTCCGGAGTAGTTATCTCCTCTTCAGTCACAGAAATTGTGTGTGTGTGTGTGGCTTATGTCTTTCCAGTCAACATACGTCGACTGGTTGTTCAAATCGACGGCTCATTATATATGTGTGTGTATATATATATGTATATATATATATATATATATATATTATATATATATATATATATATATATATATAATATATATATATATATATATATATATATGTATATATATATATATGTATATGTATATATATATATATATATATATATATGTATATATATATATATATAATATATATATATATATATATATATATATATATATATATATATATAATATATATATATATATATATATTATTTATGTTATTATATGCTCGAACGCCACGCATACTTTTCCAAGTGGGTTTTATCTTAATAATTCCGATGCGCGCTCTACATCCTATCTCTATTCTATGTCTCTCTCTCATGTTCTTTTTCTTTAGTGTTTTTCTCTCCTAGCCTTTCCCTATTCTTCTCCTCTCCGCTTCACCATTCCCACTCTATATATCTCACTCTTCCTCCTTGATTCTCTCGTTGCTCACACGTGACCAACAGCTATCTATCTTTCTCCTCCGCCTCTTTCCTAAAGACAAGACGTGCTTTTGCCTGTCTCTGCTCAAAGTTCGTTTTCCCGGCGTTCATCGCTTCAGCTTGTCATGGCTTAACAACCCTCATTTGTTTTTACTGTTTTGTTCTTACTGTCCTATTTTGTTACCACTTTAACCCTCCGCAAACAATCCCAAATTTTATTTAATTTGCTTTGCGGGAAGGACTGTTTTAACGAAGTCACGCCTTCTCCCTATCTTCGAAACGCGGAATAGAAAAAACCGGTGACAACTGATGAACGGAATGTTCTTTATGTTGCCTGTTTCTTTTCTCTATTTGTTTCTTTCGCTGTTTGAAAAAAAGTTCGTTTTCTGTGTTTTGTTTTTTTATGTTCTCGTTTCTCATTTTGTCCGCGTTTTATTGACGTCCTGTACCCATATATGCATGTATACGTAGGTATGTACATATGTGTATGTACATATGGATATATTTATATATTATTTATATTATATATATATATGCATATATTTATATTATGTATATATATACATATATATATATAAATATAAATACACACACACACACACACACACACATATATATATATATATATATATATTCATGTATTCACATATTTACACACACATATAAATACGCTTATATACACATATGTTTTTATAATTATATGCACACATACATAAACGTATTTACATACATATATACATGCACACACATACATATTTATAATTTATAATTTATACTTTTTTCATATCCGCCTTGCATGTTAAGTTGCAGCTTTATTTTTTTAAAATCCTAACCGTAATTTATTATATTTAAACAGCCGCAATATTGTGCTGAAGTTAATCGGCTTCACTTTTAATTGAATTTTTTTTTATTTGTTAATCATGTCCAATTAATTAGTTTGTAATTATTAATAATTTTCTAATTTTTTAATGTAGTCTTCTGTATTTAATTTTGTTTTTTCGTTTTTCCAGATTAGATGGCAATTAATCATATCACTAGAACTTCGTCAATTCGCTACTATGTTTTTTCTCTCTCCTGTGTTTATACTATACACCCGCTTACACACATTTAGTCAGAGACTCACACACATACACACTCACACATGCAGATTCACATTACTTCCTAATTCATATTCAGAGCCTTACTCACACAGACATTCAGACTCATACAGAGATAGATATGTATAGACACACTATCTCCCAGTTTAACTAGACCATTTGCATTTTTATCGGTTATTTATTTATCTTTGGCTTTTTTTGTCTCTTTCATTGTCTTGTTTTACGTTATGGCAAAACTCAGCTTGTTTCTACCAGAACCGAAAGCTTTTGTCACAGCCATATAATATTGTAAAGTTATGTTGACCTACAATCAAATAACAATTAATATTTTTTTGGCTTTGTTGTTCTTCTTGCTAATTCTAGGTTATCTCCCACTCGTGAGCATTCGGTTATTTTTATCTTCGTATTCCGTATTTTCAAATTCAAAATTCTAATCAAGGTTCATATTATGAGGAGACATTTATTACCCTTTTATTAATGTTCTTTGCCAGTGGGAGCCACATGTATACGAATAATGTAAATTGTACTACATAACTGATTCTGTTCTTCATTTTCTAAAGAGTAGATTAGCATTACAAGGAGAGGGAATTGGCTATTATTTTCTGCAGGTTTTTGTACACTATTTGTTGAGTTTTACTTGGTGTTCTTGTAGTTGTAAGTTCCGTAGATATCCCACCAACTATGTTGAAAGATGTTCCAATCGTTAATATCCCATTATTTCCTCTTCTGCAGACACAATGCATATAGAACTAAAGTACGTTACTCAGTAAACCTATGATCAAAGTCACACATCACGTCTACACATTTTTGTATTATCAATACCCAAATATGTCTGTTCCTTTTTAAAGGCCTCTATTTTTAGTTGCTTTATATACGTAGGCTTTCATATTCGAATCGTAGACTGAATCAGAGCAATATAAAGTTCTTCCTGCAGTTATTATTGATGGCAAACACCTCAGCACGGCGTTTGAAGCTAATTTGTTTTATGGTTTTAATATTTTTATGTGTATCAGTTTTCCTTTTTCTAGGGTACAGAAAAGTATAATATTGCCCTTTGATTCACATTCTGACAATATTCTATAGTGTTATATGCAATATGTTGAGTTTTATTGAACTGTTAGTCGTAGAAGGTTTGAGAAAGACAATTTAGTACAGCAATAAGTCTGTTAGTCACCATTGTAAACTTCTTTATATCCTTCGTTGATGTTATCGTAACTAGGCCCTGAATGTAGCCAGTAATAACGCAAAAGAATCACTCTATGGACTATGATGAATTGTCGATATTTGAGATCGCAAGCGAGAATAAGATTCCTGATGTGTCCAATATATTGCTTTGAGTTAGTATGTTGGTTTCATGTCAAGTTAGACTGCACAAATGCTGCTTCATCATTCTGTATCTTCCACGTGAAATCTGAAAATTGAAGATGTCTTGTATACACCTTCTACTAAATCTATTATTTATGGTTGCAGTGCGGTTATGATGTTTAGTGCGGTGGCTGATTGTGAGTAATGTTCTTTGACACTATGTTTGCAACGAAGTGAGATGATTAACCTGCTAACAGGCTAAGGTAGTTGCGCAGTTTATTTCCGGTGGCGGTGTCATCTATATACGTGGATATACATGTATTATCGGAGCAAGGAGATGTATTCAGGAATAAATGATGAAATTACTGAGAAGACAGATCCTTGTATTCCGTTTCGAAAGTTAAAAGAGATACACTTATTGCTATTGCAAGCTATGTAGGCTTAACAACGTCAGAAATACTTTGCAAACTATAAGTTTTTATTTTTTTATTTTTAGGAGACCGTAAGAAATATTTTCATAATATCGATCAAAATTGTCTATGGTTATTTTATTTATATTTGATTTTTTTTAGTTATATACAGGCGGAGGCAGATCAGTTTGGAGAAGATCACCTTGTAACGACAATATGGTTTTGCGTTCAGTACCATGGCCCGGTGCCTTGGGCAAGTGACTTCCATTATAGATCTAGTTTACCAATGCACCGTGAGTAAATGTGGTAGAGGGAAACAATGTGGAAGCCGACGCAAATATATGAATATATATGTGTGTGTTTGCGCGCGCGAGTGTTTACGTGTGTGTGTGTGTGTGAGTGTATGTATGTTTATGTGTGAGTCAGTGTCTGTCTGTATGTATGTGTGTGTCTGTGTGTTTGTGCTTCTTGGTGATTGTCACCTACCATCCCTTGACAGCCAGCTTTAGCTTGTTTACGTCCCTGAAATTTAGCCGTTCGGCAGAAATCTTAAGGGAAGCACAAGACTTTAAAAAAATAATAACTGCCTTCACAATATTCAATCCAGCATGGCCGTACATCAGTGAGTGAAAAAAATAAAAGATAAACAATAAAAGTTCTATAAAATATGAGGAAATAATTTTTCACTCTAAAGAAAATAAAAGTCACTTCAGTACCAATATATACATATTTTATTAGAAGCTGACACTTTTAGACAAAAAATGTCCATAAGTATGAAAACAATACATGTATCGATAAGAAATCTATTTTACATAAATTTACTGAAAGCCAATCAGTGTTTCAATTTTTGGTGTCCGTCATATTTATTTTAGCAGTTGTTTGGTTCCTGCGTTATAACATATTTTAGGATTCCACTGTTTGATTTAACTAGCAACAGTTAACTATAGTTTATCGATGTCACTAAGGTAACAGTTTTGTGTAATGGAATAGAAACAGCAACGATACTGTGATTAGGATATATATTCATTTACGCTGTGGATGTATATGCGTATACAAACGTATATATACATACATACATATATATATATGTGTGCGTGTGTGTGTGTTTGTGTGTGTGCGTGTGTGTATGTGTGTGCACGTATGCAAGTATATTGACATGAATGTATTTACGTTGATATTGTTTTCAATTATTTTTAGATCAATAAAAATAATTAGATATACTCATATATAATATAAACAGGCAAACAGCTGTATACATGCATGCAGACACATAGGCACACACACGCACACACACACAGACATAGATATATACATACATGCATATATACATTTATATATATATATATATATATATATATATATATATATATGCATAACAACAAAAATATATTTCTATTTGTACATATATATATATATATGTATACATCTTTATATATATATATATATATGTATATGTATAAAATTTCATATAATATTTTATTTTGCATTGTATTATACGAGCAATCGATCTAAGTTTTATTGCTTATGACGTCTGCTACTCATTTATTTATCAGAAATAGCTGTCATACGTTTATTTACGAGTGAATACTTCTGAATATATTTATATTCAACAACAATCTTGGTTGTAAACTTTGGTATTATAAAATATTAATTAACGGTTTCTTCAGAATAGTTTAAAATGTTAATATCGATGACCATTAATCAACATTTATTAAAATGTGCATCTATATTTTTAAGAATATACGTGAGTACACACACACATACACTTTTAGATATATGTATATATATGTATACACACACATACACTCATATTTATATATATATATTAACGTGACTGTAGGTAAGTATATCATTAATGTATGTAACACAGTGCAAATATTATCTTGTATAGAACTCATTGGGTTGTGTACAGTATATATATATATATATATATATATATATGTATATATATGCATACACGGACATATGTACATTAACGTGACTGTAGTTAACTATATCAATAATATATTTAAAATAGTGCAAATATTATCATGTATAAATCTCATTACATTGTGTAGAGTGTGTGGTTTGTGTGAGTGTATTATGTACATATACACATACACAAACTCGCACACATGCACACACATACACGCATACACACACTCACATATATATATATATATATATATATATATATATATATATATATATATATATATATATATATATATACAGATAGTTAGAAATATACATACAAATACCTATCTCGGTCTTTATATACCAATTTATATATTGGTATAATTTAACAACGTGCTGAAGAATTACGAAATCCTTCAATTTAGAATACCCATTAATTTTTACAACGTTTGAGTTTGTTCAACAAAGTATGGGTTACTTATATTTCTTTCTGTGCATATATATGAGTACACATAAGTATCTTTATATTTATATAGGTTTATACCCTTATATCTAATTATAGACACATTTATCTATGGAAAATACGTTATTTTGTTGCATTTATCTACGTATAGAAACATGTAGAATATAAATAAAAATAGCTCAGACAGAAATAGATTAAGTAAAGAAAGATATATTTATAATAAGGATTTTCTGAATCCAAATCATCCGAGAATATACAGTTTCAAATTATTTAACCGAACGCTAAGAGCATCACAACGAAATTGAATTTAATTGGTTCTATGCTATATGAAAACCTACATAGCTATTGACAATCTTCTGAACCCTAACATAGCAAAAATGCAATCCTCATATACAAAAGGTATCTTGAGAATAAAACAATAGAGTTGGTTACACTTCTCTGCGAAGCCAGGCCGAACACAAAGATCAAACGAAAATAACATGTTTTGCCACACCGTTCGAACGACATCCAACGATCGTAGAATTTATGCCGAAGTTGTTACTGTTTTTCCCACTACCTACAAAACCACTATTGCTGTCTACCTAATCAGACAAAAATCTCATACTTGTTATTCAATCTACCAAAAAGTGATCTTCAAAATTCGCAATAAAGACAGAATATAACAAAACTAATTACTCAGTGTTGAAGGCGACCAAATCCAAATTTCGAAGTCCATTAAAATGATTAATCAATTCTAAAATGTAACATAACAGAACAGAATATGTATATACATACAGACATACATACATATATACATACATACATATATACATACATACATACATACATACATACATATATATATATATATATATATATCAATATATATATATTATGTATACATACAAATACACATGCATACACGCACATACACACATACACCTGTAGTATATAGATAGGGTTATAATCATAGGTGTGTCCTCATGAAGCTGATCGCCATATTCTAGTTATCCAAAGCATAATTGTAGTTCCCTACATTTATGTGAAAGTTGAAAATACAGGAGAATATTTTAGAAAAATATATATTAAAACAGAAAAATATGTTTTTAGGTCATTTATTCGTTATTGCATATGTTTCATTAGCTATGGAAGTTATATATATATATATATATATTATATTAAATTAGAGATACAACCACTATTAGGCAAATCAAACAGTGGAAAACATAAGCCAATACATAAAATTAATTTTAAAATATAAAAGTTAAAAATAAAAAATTATTTAAATAATTTAAACTTATAAATTTTATATATACAACTATATATATATATATATGTATGTATATTTTTATATTTATATATTATTTTATTAATTAATTAATTATTTATTTATTCATTTATTTATTTTTTTAATATTTTAAAATTTATTTTATGTATTGGCTTATATTTTCCACTGTTTGATTTGTCTAACAGTGGTTTTATCTCTAATATAATATAATATAATATATTTATACTATAAAGTTGGATTTAATCCTAAATCTAATTTTTCCCTGTAAGTTTGGATTTATTCCCTAATATTATTATTATTATTATTATTATATATATACATATATATATATATATACATACACACTTTATTTAAAAGCAGCAGAAATGTAACAAAAGCTGTTACTGGGCGTTTCACGTTCCCGTCGTCGGACAGTTTTGTTGAAATAGAAGCGAAATAAGAATTTGATCAAAACTAGCTAAATGATACACCTTTAAAAATGGATTCGTTTCATTGGTCCTTTCAAATAACGGTCATAGGCAAGCGATAAACAAAATAATTTATATATGTGTGTGTGTGTGTGTGTGTGTATACAACATGCAACACTTCTGCTAGTGATTCATGCGCCCGAGGTTTAAAATAATAAAAAATTACATTGGGTTAAGCAATAATATATATCACAGTTCAACCCAACGTAAATTGATATCAGTTTAATTTTTAATCTCATCAAATTCTAATAGTTGTCTTACACGCTTATATATATATATATATATATATATATATATATACATTTGTAACTCCTGTTGGTAATGAAACACATGTAATATGGAATAAAAGAATAAATACCACGCATTTCTATATCATTACACGCAACAATACACACACTAACACACACACACACACACATACTCAGACACGTACACATACACATAGACAATTTAACATTTTTAACATAGAAATACGTAATACATAAAAAATACTTGAGTGAAATTTTTTAAAAGTAACAATACAAATAAATTATAAATTGCAAAGCTCAAAAGGAAATGGAAGATGCGAAAAAACTAAAATAAATGTTTCGGTTCTAGCCACTAGATGATATGTAAATCTAAGTATGTGGTTATATGCTTAGAGCTGTATCATTTTAAACTATATTGGTCAGAATTTCTTCAGGATATGGCGGCAAACTGGCATAAACGTTAGCGCTTCGGGCGAAATGCGTAGCTGTATTTCGTCTGTCATTACGTTGTGAGTTCAAATTCCGCCGAGGTCGACTTTGCCTTTCATCCTTTCGGGGTCGATAAATTAAGTCCCATTTACGCACTGGGGTCGATGTAATCGACTTAATACCTATGTATGTCCATGTTTGTCCCCTCTATGTGTAGCCCCTTGTGGGTAATAAAGAAATAATTATTTCGTCTGCCGCTCTGCCGCTCTGTTCTGCCGCTCTGTTCTGAGTTCAAATTCCACCGAGGTCGACCTTGCCTTTCGGGGTCGATTAAATAAGTACCAGTTACGCACTGGAGTCGATATAATCGACTTAATCCGTTTGTCTGTCCTTGATTGTCCTCTCTGTGTTTAGCCCCTTGTGGGTAGTAAAGAAATAGGTATTTCGTCTGTCGTTACGTTCTGAGTTCAAATTCCGCCGAGGTCGACTTTTCCTTTCATCATTTTGGGGTCGATAAATTCAGTACCAATTGCGTACTGGGGTCAATGTAATCGACTTAATCCGTTTGCCTGTCCTTGTTTGTCCCCTCTATGTTTAGCCCCTTGTGGGCAATAAAGACATCAGAATTTCTTTAGGGTTTTTTATGAGCTTATAGAACAAAGGTTAACATATGTCTTGAAAGGATGCATACAAAATGGTAATTAGGTTAATAAGTTAGATCCTATATATAATGTGAATGTTTCTAGGTGGTGAATTATAGATATTAGTGAAGATGCCATATAGTTAATAAAGTAAATAAGAATAAACAAAAATAAATAAAAATAACCTAAAAGAATAAGGGTAAAGAAAGAAGATAAGGAGAATAAGAATAAAAGATCAATAATAAATATAAATTAATGAAATATATATGTATGTAAAATATATATAGTATCAAATTTAAATAAAATGAAAAGAATAATACTTAAATATGCGATGGAAAAATGATATAATGTATGATAAGTTAGACGTTGAAAATTATTAGTCAAAGGTTATATATAAAATAAATTATCTCTATTGGTTTGTTAATAGATGCACAATAATAATATATATTACTACAATAATAGCTAAATATGTATAACTACAATAATCTTTAACATGTCGCCGAGACTTTTCGTTACATGATAGTAATTAACCAGTGGAAATCTTTGGATTATATAATCCCTAAATTGACTATATATATATATATTCATACATATGTACGTATGTATATATGTATATGTAAATATATATATATATATATATATTTACATATACATATATACATACGTACATATGTATGTATGTATGTATGTATGCATATATATATATATATACATACATACGTTCATATATATTATTTATTAAAATTTTATGTATTGATTAAGTCTTTCCTTGTTTGTTTTGCAAAATAGTGGTTTTGTCTCTAATAATATTTTATATATATATATATATATATATATATATAATACAATAATAACTGTATAATATATATCATAACAATAGTAATTTATATTCTCCGATTTAAGGCGACTTATGTATATATATATTCCATAGTCGCTTTATCTCCGTAACTTAGAAAGCCTTCTGGTTTGTCTACAAATGATATATATATATATAACATAAACATGACAATATTTAATAACCATTATTAAGAAAAAACAAATACCTTACCCAATGTACAATACAAATTATGAGTAGCCTAAGCATGATTATGAATACATTATCGAGCATGCAAACTTCAATACAAACACTACACTCGAAATCAGAAACACACCACGCACACTCATTGAAACGAACGGTTATATATAAAAACAAAAACAATAATCTGAACCTATTTTAAGACCAAGCCCAAGTTCGGACAGCGAATGGGGTGACATTAGGTCAACTGCAGTTAGGATCAACAGCAGCAGAAGTCAAGAACAGATGAGGTTAACAGCACATACCTATAAATAACGACACTCCATCCCCACAGAGCACTAACTAAGAAAAATTTATCACGTCATCACATAAGTTCTGTCCGATTTTACCTTTTTTAAAATTGAATGAAATTTTATAGTATGTTAGAATGGCTAATGGAATTAAAAATTATTTTTATGCATTTGTGTACATTTAAACTAATGAAATATTATTTTACAGAATAATAGAACTAAGACCATTTCTAATATGGAAGTATCCAAAGATCATTTGAGGCGCATAATGCTTTATGAGTACAAAAAAGGAAAGTCTGCAGCCGAAGCGACTCGAAACATATACTCAGTTTATGGGAAAGAATGCTAGAATGAAAGAACTTGCAGAAAATGGTTTGCAAAATTCAGTAGAAGAGATTTCAGCCTTGAAGATGAAGATCGAACAGAACGTCCAGTTCAGTTTGATGTTAAGCTCCTTGGGGCATTACTTGAAGAAAATCCTGCATTATCAGTTAAAGAATTGGCAGTAAAGCTTAGTTCAAACCGTACAACTGTTCATCGTCATCTTCAACAACTTAGAAAGGTTTCTAAACTTGGAAAAATGGGTGTCTCATGAATTGTCCGAAAGCAACCGAAAATCCAGAGTTGACATCCGGTCTTCTCTCCATCTCACGAATACATTTCACCCTTTTTGGATAGACTTATGACTGCTGACGAAAAATGGATCTTCTATCGAAAAGTTAAACGTCGTAAACAATAGCTTGGTAAGAGAAAAAAAGCTCAACCACAACCGAGAAGAGTACTTCATGTGAAAAAGGTTCTTCTCTCTATCTGGTCGGATTGAAAAGGAGTAATTCACTTTGAATTGTTACCACCTAATGCAACAATCAATGTTCAAATCTTCTGTCAGCAATTAGAGCATTTGAACCAAGCTTTGAAGAAAAAAGACCCGCGTTAGTGAATCGAAAATGAGTGATGTTTCATCAGAACAATGCGCGACCCCACACTACTACTACTACTACTACTACTACTACTACTACTACTACTACTACTACTACTACTAATACTACTACTACTACTACTACTACTACTACTACTACTACTATAATAATAATAATAATAATAATAATAATAATAATAGGCATGAACTGCTCTCTCACTCAATAATAATAATAATAATAATAATAATAATAATAATAATAATAAGAAGAAGAAGAAGAAGAAGAAGAATAACAATAGTAGTTGAAATAGTGGTAATAGTGTGGTTAGTTTCGATATCAACAAGGAAGACAGCGATATAAACACAAAATAACATAAACAATATTAGCAACAACAATACACACAGAAACACAGACGCGACGACGACGACTGCTAATATCCCAGAAGGGACAAGCAACCAAACAGAAGCAGGACAAAGATTTTGGAACAGTACATTAGGATACCTATAAGAGAGAGAGAGATGGAGAGAGAGAGAGAGAGATAAAGCCAGAGCTATTCGATAACAAAATCAGAACGTGGGTTGCACAAACTCATCAGAAAATGAAATATACACGACAAGAGGAGCCAGGTGGGATACAGAGTTATTGAAGAGGTCGTAGGACGTGTGACACAGAAAATAAGAGAATAATATTAGAGAAGCTGAAGTGTAGTCGAAACATATGTGCTTAACTGTCCAAGTATGACCAACCCTTAAGTATAACAACATCAGTTTCAACGAACGATTTCACATCAAGAATCTTGGAAAACAACTTCATGAACGTGTGTGTGTGTGTGTGTGTGTGCATGTATTATATATATATATATATATATATATATATACAGAGAGAGAGAGAGAGAGAGAGAGAGAGAGAGAGAGACGGAGAGTGAGAGATGTATATATACAAACATGTGCGTGAGTGTTTAGGTCTGTATGTATGTGCATATAAATATGTAGGTACATATATATGTATATATATATATATATATATGTGTGTGTGTGTGTGTGTGTGTGATGGTTTAAGTTTCACTGATTATGTGCATGACTGCATCTATATGCAAATACGTGTGTGTGTGAGCAAGTGTGTGTTTTTGACCTAAACTACGAACGTGTTCGAGTCTATATCAGTTTGAGTTAAAAGAACGCAAGTTTTAGTTAAAAATTAAAGTTTAAATATTGACGACTCTGTGTACATACGTATACATACATATATATAGTGAGATATAAAGGTAGATAGATACAAACATCCGTACGCACACATATACATACATATATACATGTATATATGTATGTACATTTATATATATATTTATGTATATGTAGATACATATCTCTCTCTTAACTTCGAAATATGGCGTGAGGCAGAGAAAATCTAGTAAAACGAGATTAGATTAGTAGATTACTATTGTCCGCCATATCTTCTCGCTTCTTCATAATCATGTGAAAACATATAGCTTTCAATATATAATATATATATATATATTATATATATATATATATATATATTATATATATATATATATATATATATATATATATATATTATATATATATAGATATAATATATATATATGGATATATATATATATACATATATACATACATCTATTATATATATATATATACATATATACATACATCTATATATATATATATATATATATATATATATATATATATACATACATAATACATACATCTATATATATATTTATATATATGCACATATATACACATATGTATATGTTTGTATTTTAAGTGATATTGCAACAGTACTTATTCATCGATGTATTTTTTCTTACTGTCTGTTCATATCTGCCTTAATCTCCATCACGTTAACCTTTTAAGGCATCTTCTGTGTATGTGTGTTTATATATATACATGTATGTGAATACACAAACACACACATATTCACAGACAAACACACTCGCACACACTTATATATATATATATATATATATATTATTACCATATTTGTTTCTCTGATCTGCCCGTCTGTGTACACAGTCACACACACTCACACACACACACACAAGTGCATGCATGCATGCTTGCATTCAGCCATATGTATCTGTGAATTTGGGCGCCCGGCTTCACTTCTATATGTGTATACGTGCCTGTTCATGTGCGTTTACGTGCCTGTTCATGTGCGTGTGCATGCGTTTATGCATGCGTGTGCGTGTGTACGTCTGTGTTTGTTTTGTTATGCACAGACAGGCAGATCACAGACCTAGATATGATGTGATGTTTAACAAACACCTAGCAGCTAATATTGCACTTTACTCGAATTTATTAAATTGTTGATAGCTCTTTATCACTGCCGTTTGTTTTGTTTTGTCTCGAGTTGTTTTTGTTGTTCATATTACTTGCGTTTAGAGACACGTTTCTTGATGTTCATGTTGTTGAGGTTGTTGTTTGTTCTTCACTTAGCCGTTACCGATTAGCTTCCTTCCCCATATATCTTTCGTCTACTTTCTTCGAATTGTTAATTTATTATTTTTTTTTCTTTTCCATTTTCCTTCTCATTTATTCCGCACTTACACTGCAACCACTGCTGTTTCCCCTCTTCCCTCTTCCTCCTCTTTCTTTGTTCCTTCTTCTTCTTCTGCTTCTGTGCCTTCTGTAGTTTCCTCTCCCTCCTCCCTTCTTCATAATCCACTCCTCTGCCCCCTACCCGTCCTCCCCTCCTATTTCTCCTTCTCCTCCACCACCACTGCCGCCGCCGCTACTACTACTATTACTACTACTAGTAGTAGCAGTAGAACAACCACAACAACAACAACAACTACTACTACTACTACTACTACTGCTGCTGCAGTGCTGTTGCTGATACTGCTGCAACTACTACTACTACTACTACTAGTAGTAGTAGTAGTAGTAGTAGTAGTAGTAGTAGAACAACCACAACAACAACAACTACTACTACTGCTGCTGCTGCTGCTGCTGCTGCTGCTGTTGCTGCCGCTGCTGCAATTACTACTACTACTACTACTACTACTACTACTACTACTACTACTACTATTACTACCACTTCCTCCTTGTGTTCTGTGTCTTGTTGCGATTGTGCTTGCAATTATTCGCATTCACCTCATGATGAACTCGAAGTGAATGGTTATAGTTAAAGACGGAAGGGCTATGAATTCCATCTATGACCCTTCAGGCGTATTTGAGAATACATTTTATACTGTGTTCCTTTCTTTCAACTCAGTAATCATATTTATTTGAGTGCGATGTGACTGCTATTTCTAACAGGTCGTGCGACATACTTAGCACTCCGTCCACGTCCATGACCACACTCTTTCATTTCTCCTGTTTTCTCAAATGCATTGCTATATTGAATTACATTGTATATTTGCTCGGAGTTCAAACCTTGCAAGCATCGTTTATTATCTTTTTAGTGATTCCGCCGTCTTTAATATAAGTCCTAATCAGGCTAATATCCAAATTATTCCCGGAACACCTGTTCCAGTTAGTGTGCGCATAACGGAAATCAATGCCCGTCCAAGGATAGATACTGTGTCCTGTTTGAGATGCCATGTCTGGAGTATTTGCTCACCGAGAAGTAATATTTATCCTCATTTAAACCTGGATGTTCCATTAGAACAAAATTTATTGCGGTATATACCATGAAAGAAACGCACATATTGTCTTTTGGTGGAAGACGCACTCAATTTTGTATAGACGAGAATTTTACATTCGTCCAAATGTAAAAATCTTATTACTTAATTTCTCCATCTGAAAAATTTCTAATAGGAATTACCTTTCATGTCTCTTTAATATGTTAAATTCTGTAATTCCTATAAGCAAATGAAACATGTGTGATGTGAATAAATAATACCAAAAATTTTTCCAGTTTCGTGCTTTCATATATACATATATATATAAATATATATATATATATATTCACATATATATTCTTTTACACTCTTAATTGTTCACTTTGGACATACTAGAGCACCGCTTGAAAGAGTTTTAGTCGAACAAATCGACTATTCCAGGATTAATTTTTTGTAAGCCAAGTAATTATTCTATCGGTCTCTTTTGCCGAACAGAATG
Source organism: Octopus sinensis (assembly GCF_006345805.1). Lineage (NCBI taxonomy): Eukaryota > Metazoa > Mollusca > Cephalopoda > Octopoda > Octopodidae > Octopus > Octopus sinensis. The sequence goes on from NC_043001.1 coordinate 77,961,253, forward strand.
ACGGGGACGTAAACACACCAACATCGGTTGTCAAGCAATGGTGGGAGGAAAACAGAAACACAAAGGCACCCACACATAAGTACATACATATACATGCGATGGGCTTCTTTCAGTTTCCATCTACGAAACCCACTCACAAGGTTTTAGTCGGCCCGAGGCAATAGTAAAAGGTAATTGCCCAACGAGCCATGCAGTGGAAGTTAGCTTGGAATCATGTGGTTGGGAAGCAAGCTTCTTACCACACAGCCATCCTACTCCAGTATATACACATATGTGTGTGCGTGCGTGCGCGTGAATGGAGTCGTGTGTGTGTCTCTGTCTGTGTTTGCTTGACAACAGGTGTTCGTGTGTTTACACCTCCGTAACCTAGCGGTTCGACAGATAAGTCTAATAGAATGAGTACCAGGTTTACAAATTAAGTATTGGTATCAATTCGTTCGACTAAAATTCCAGAAGGTGGTACCCCAGCAGAACGGGAGCGTAACGACTGAAACAAAAAAAAACAGAAGTATATGTGTGCGTCTACTTGCGTGTTTACCTACCTACCTACCTACCTACCTACATACATACATACATACATACATACATACCTACCTACCTACCTACCTACGTACCTACGTACCTACGTACCTACTTACTTACCTACCTACCTACCTATATACCTACATACCTACCTACCTACCTACCTACCTACTAACATACATACATACATACATACATACATACATATACTATATATATAATATATATATATATATATATATATACATGTGTGTGTATAGAGAAATATATATGTACATATATAAGTATCTATATATATATATATATATATATATATACGCACACAACCGCACGCGCATACACGCGCGCGCACACACATATACACACACACGCATGATACTTCTGTTTTTATCTCATATCTATATTGCATGATCCAACTGTTCTCTGAATGATATGATTCCTCAATCATGTCGATTCGTCTTAATATCTAATATCATTATATAATACTCTTAAGTTTGAACTGTTAATAACTACATTCTGTTCTCCTTCTTCGTGAGATATGAACTTAAGTTCCGTGACTAGATATTAATAACTATTAAACCCAATAATACAATATACTGATGCAAATTATAAATCTACAGCATCGCATACTAAAGTACTGCAAATTGACAAATTACAAAACTAGATTACAAGAATCATACCAAGTTTAGTACTGACTTCAATACTACGCACATGTGGTTTTCTTATGGCTAAGAAATTCTTTTTCCAGCCATGCACCTTTGGGTTCGGTCCCACTGTGTGGCACCTTGGACGCATGCATCTTCTAACATAGCCCGGGACCGACAAAAGCATTGCGGGTGAATTTGGTTGACGGAAACTGTGTGGAAACCCGTCGTGTATACATATATACATACATATGTGTGCGTGTGTGTGTGTGTGTGCGTATGTATGTGTGTTGTGTTTGTGTGTTTGTGTGTGTGTGTGTGTGTGTGTGTTTGTGTGTGTGTGTGTGTGTGTGTGTATGCCTGAGTGTGTGTCACCACCGGTTGTCAACGTAATCTAGATGTCCTCGTAATCTAATAATCTTAAGGTCCAGCCTAAGAGACCATTCTATAAGTACCAGATTAACGGAAATGAATTACTGGGATCTATCTATTCGGCTAAACCTTTCCAAGCTCATCATGGTTGCAGTCCAGAGACAGAAACAGGTAACAGACACAAAATAATGATATGTTCTAAGTTAATCATTAGACCATCAATCATGTGATATTATGTAAAACTTCACTGTAATTACACTAATGATGTATATATTGAAAACATCGACCAACACACACAGATAATATCATTGAAATGTTTAGCGTGACTTATCAGCCTTGGCTTATAATCAGGCGTTGCAGCCGTAAGAGTTTGATAGATTTTACTTTTGCTGGTAAATCATTCAAATCATTAGTTTATCAGATTTATTGGCAGGACAATGCCTCATATATATATATATATATATATATATATATATATATATAATAGATAGATAGATAGCTTTCTGACTATAAAGATAACTGACAACTTTAAGGGCAAATAACCTCTTATCATTTGGAACCATTTCTAGTTGTTATGTTAGTGGGCAATTGAAATCAGTAATGGGAAATCTACGACCTGTAGGACTTTCTGAATGCCATGCAAACCGAAAAATTATCTTGAATTTTTTTTAGTAGTGACCATACAGATAATGAACTTATCTCTCGGTCTGTTTCCCGTAAAATATTGTCCATATGTCAAAATTCAAATATCCCACAGTATACATAGAAAATGTTACATTTTTATGAAAATACACGTCATAAAGATATCCTGAATAATCTCCGACAACGTGTAATATGGAATGTCGATATGCGCTATAACAAAATCCATTGAGTAAGTGAGTAACGGCTACTATTACCGTCACAGGGGAAATGGAATAGTGTCTATAATATTAACCCCAAGGAAGGTAGACATAGCTTATTATATTGACCACTGTGATGGAGATTGGATAGGTCTTATATTGGTTTCAAATTTTGGCACGCGGCCAGCAATTTCAGATTACGCCTTTCCAAGCGCTCAACTTGTACTTAGTTTAATGACACCAAAAGGCTAGAAGACAAAGTTAACCTTGTTTGAATTTGAACACGGAACGTAAATCTAGAAGAAATGCCACTAAGCGTTTTGCCCGGAATGCTAACGAACTTTTCTATTTCGCTGCCATAAACAGTATTTGGTTTCAAATTATGGCACAAGGCTACCAGTTTCGGTGAAGGGCCGTAAGACTATTACATCGACCCTGGTGTTCAACTGGTACTTATTTTATCGACTCTGATAATATGACAGGCAAAGTCGGCTTCGGTGGAATGTGAACTCTGGAAGTACATACGGACGAAATGCTAACGAATCTTACCAGGTTGCCGTCTTGAATATAGATCTTATATTGACAAAAGCTATTTTAGGAAGCATTATTTAATCGGTAACAGAAGTTTGAATGCCAACGCAGAAATCGGTCAAATTTGAACGTGGATCACAAAGTGACATAACGGAAAATCAGGAGTCATCTTCCCCAATGCTCTGCTGATTCTTCATAATAAATCAAGGTTTAAAAATTTGGCTTAACGCCAGCAAATTTAGTGGAAGCCTAAGTCGATTACAACTGGCACTTATTTTATCAACTCCGAAAGAACGAGACGTAAAATCAACCTCGGTAGAAATTGAACTCAAAACATAAAGACGGACGACATGCCTCTAAGTATTTTGCCCTGCAAGCTAACGATTCGGCTAGCTCGCCGCCTTATTCTTCACAATAAATAATGATTACAAATTTTGCCACAAGGGCAGCATGGGGATGAAAAGTTGACCTCGGTGGAATTTGAACTCGGAACGTAAGAATTTTATCCGACGTGCTAACTATTCTGCTACCACGCCGCCTTATTCTTCCCAATAAATAATACTTTCTACTGGAAGCACAAGGCCTGGAATTTGGAAGATGGGATTTAGTTGATTACATCAATCCCAGTACGTCACTAGTATTTAATTTATCGACCTCGAAAGGATAAAAGGCAAAGTCGACCTCGGCAGAATTTGAACTCAGAACGTCGTGACAGACAAAATACTCTTAAGCATTTCCCCCCGGTGTGCTAACGGATCTGCCAGCTCGCCGCCTCATTCTTTACAACAAATAACAAGAACGGGAATGAAAGTTGAGAAACATCAAATACCCATTTCATAACGGGAATCAAAGTCGACTCACATTATATTATTGGGTTGTCAAACAAATACAACCTTTTCATAACTTAATCCTTTCGAAATTTATTTGAGTTAACACGAAAAATATTTTTCGTTGTGCTTCATGGGTTTTCTTTTGTAGGTCCTTAAATGTTGCTTATCGTTTCTGAAAAAACAAAATAAATTTTGAAATGGTTCATGAAAAGTAAGGAAGAAAAAAATAGGGAAAGAAGTAAAGGACGAACTTATTTATCTGAAGACAAAAATATAGATGGTTGTTAGGCGGCGAGCTGGCAGAAACGTTAGCACGCCGGGCGAAATGCGTAGCCGTATTTCGTTTGCCGTTACGTTCTGAGCTCAAATTCCGCCGAGGTCGACTTTGCCTTTCATCCTTTCGGAGTCGATAAATTAAGTACCAGTTACGCACTGGGGTCGTTATAGTCGAATTAATCCGTTTGTCTGTCCTTGTTTGTCCTTCTGTGTTTAGCCCCTTGTGGGTAGTAAAGAAATAGGTATTTCGTCTGCCGTTACGTTCTGAGTTCAGATTCCGCCGAGGTCGACTTTGCCTTTCATCCTTTCGGGGTCAATTAAATAAGTACCAGTTACGCACTGAGGTTGATATAATCGACTTAATCCGTGTGTCTGTCCTTGTTTGTCCCCTCTGTGTTTAGCCCCTTGTGGGCAGTAAAGAAATATGTATTTCGTTTGTTTTTACGTTCTGAGTTCAAATTACGCGCAAGTCGACTTTGCATTTCATTTTTTCAGGGTCGATAGAATAAATATCGGCTGAGAACTGTTGTCGATTGCATCGATTTATACCTCTCCTGAAAGTGCAGGCTTTGTGCAAAAATTTGAGATCATTATAAAGATGGTTGTTGATATAACAGCATTGAATCATTGAATTGTCAGTTGTTAACGATATAGACGTCGTGCGTGATGTTTATTTGATAGACTGTGGTTTCAAAGTAGAGAAATATTATTTTAAAAGGCCAGTGAAAGAAATAAAACTGAATTTCGAAAAAATTCTGTACCATATTGAAATAAATTATAAATGAATGACTTCCTAACAATGAAAGTCCCATGTGGTGCATTTCTGCTGGACGCACACACTAACTGTCAACCCCACCCACACACAAG
>NC_043001.1:77968633-77974563 GCF_006345805.1 Octopus sinensis
ATGTAAAGTATTAGCAGTCACTCAAGGAAGGAAAGAAAGGTGGTTTAATGTTTCGAGCAAATATATATAGTATGCCATACATTATATATATATATATATATACATATGATATATATATACATATATATATATATATATATATATAGATATATATATATATATAATAGATAAATATCCGAAACGAAGAACAAACAAAACAAAAACAACTAAACAGAACGCTCGGGGAAGGAAGAAATATGGTTTAACGTTTAGAGCAAAGCTCTTCTTAGAAACAGAGGTAAGTCCAATTCGAAGGCGGAGGGAAAAATCGCCAATGATTTAAATGTGTGTATATATATAAAGAGAGAGAGAGAGAGAGAGAGAGAGAGAGAGAAGGGGGCGTGCGGTGGTAAATTTTGCAACTTGATAGTTTTTTCACGCATGCTCATTGTTTCTTTTAGTTTTTTATTTTGGTGACTACGCATTATAGTAAGCTGGGCACCTTTGTGAGGAAAACGGCATTATGATGCAATCCACTCTGCCAGAAATTTGGAAAGGACATGGTTTACTGCTTTGCATTTGCGCCCGATGCCCCAGTATGCACATTTCAGTGTGTTTGGGTGTCAATCTGAGGATAGTTCAGAGGATTCCGAAAGAGATGTTGAGGTTAATGGTGATTGCGAAGATACAGCACCAAGGTAAACTTGCTCTGATCGTTCTGATAAGAACAGAACTCCTGAATTTGTTGGTGTGATCGAGGCTATGATTGACAGCAATCCCGCCAAGTCAATCAGGTCAAACGCCAGGGACATAGGAGTGTCTCATTTTCATTTCAGGCAGGTAGTGCATGAAAACATTCGGTATTCCGCTCACAAGATGAGAAAGGGCCAATTTTCATCCTAAGCCATCAGGGGCAAGAAGCAAGACCGTGCTACGAAGATTTTGACCAAACTCAAGCATAGCCTCAACGGAAAATGCTTTTGCCTTTCCCCGAAAAGTTTCTGCCAGGATCTGATGGTGTGCAGCCAGAACAACCATTGGCTTGTCATGTCACCAAAACATGTACAGAGAGTGATAAAAATCAAGCATCCAATTAATATTATGGTGTTTTGGGTGATCACAGGTGATAGCGACGTTTATGCCACACAAGCAGAAGAACACGGGCATGGCTGTCAGACAATTTCTGCGACCACATCACCCCTAACATTTGGCCACCTAACTCCCCAGACTGCACCCTCTAGATTTTTATGCGTGGGGCGCTGTTGAGCGAGAGACTAACAAAACTCCTTGTAACACCAAAGATGAAATGAAGGCAAGGATTATGGCAGCATTCACCAACTTAAACAAGGAGATCACCTAGAAGAGTTGCAGGAGATCTCGAAGTCGTCTGGAGGTCCCAGCTGCAGCAAATGGTGATTTTACTGAATAAATTTACTTTTTAGTAATTCGACATATTTTCATGTAATTTTGGCAAATATTTATGTCAAAAGGAGAGCTCAGTGTTATTTATAGTTTTGCGTAATTCAGACGACAGTTTATTCACCGCGAACTGTATATATGTATATATATATGTATATATATATATATATATATATATATATATATATATATATATATATATATATATATATATATATACGCCAATGTACCAGGCAATGAAACTGAACCTAGATCCTGATAGTTGCAGAGTGATCTCCGTAACCACATACATACTTGACTGCGCTTAATATTTGGGATTATATTCCATCCTTCTGTTTTAATGCGTTGAATTTGAATTCTCGTAGCAATTAGTTGCTATATATCTGCAGATCAATCTACCACTCATTAGCTATTTTGATAGCAAGTTATTTACTAGTTATAGCTACAAATAGTTTGTTACGGCTAAGTTTACGTGACTACTAACAGCACATTAAATTCATATTCATACACTCTCTACCAACAGGAAGACATCTGCGTCTCACTATAACATCTTTCAATAATCAAGACGAGTAAACAATGCTAAGTATTAAATATTGTAATGATACTTATTCTTATGTTCGTGGAATTTCCAGTCGCACCGGTTATCGAAATAATGTTTATTGAAGTCATATAACTCTTTTTATTCATGCCAATGATCAAGTGTGTGAAGAACTAAATATGTTTGTTATCAATAACATTCTCCCCATGTATAACTTAAGGTGAAGACTAATGTAAATATACACATATATGCATATGTGTATATTTATATATATACACATGCATATACGTACACATACGCATATTTTCCATATATGCATGTGTATATATATATATTTATATATATATGACAAAAGGAAAATGCATGCCCTTTAGATAGTTTTAATATATTTTAAAATATATTTTATATTGTGTTTGTCAACCGGCTTCGTGTTCGCTAAGAATGACATTGGAATTATTCTAATTTAGTATTTTCTTAAAAATATTTTAGTCCATACTGTGTGTGGAGAAGTTTGCGAATGAATGATTCAACAAGTGAAAAAGCTAAGGCTAAATAATCGGTGATCTTTATTATTGGGGACAAGAGAGGAAATTGCTTATCCTTTGGAGAGCGGATGAGTAAATATACACAAAAACTCAAAAGCTAAAGTAGTGAGATGAAATATCTTCAGTGATGGGTATGTGATCATGACTTAAAACATATACTGCGATCAAAATTGGTTATGCGTTCGTATTTAAACGTGTTCTGTATTTTTCGATTAAGAACTTTTCTTTATTTAAACGTTCGTGTATAGAAATGGTTCTTTGCACTGGTAGATGGGGAAGGCTGCACAAGTCTCTATGTATTCATTCAAAGATGTCTGTCTGTATCGCAAGAACCGGATCTATTCCGTATGTAGTATGGTTCTCCATCTCAGTGTCATACTTGTCTTTCCAATACAGTTATGTCCACGACCTGTGCAAGTTGTAACATAAATTAGATTGTCGGAAGAACAAGTAAAATTGGTGTTAATTGTGAACCTCACTCCTTGTTTGAATAGTAATTCCGAGGCTTCCAGTAGGTTGGGGCATGTTCCACAATTTGGACGTCCATACTTTTTAACAGTTTCTTTCGTGTGCGTTGTGTAAAACTTCGCATTTATTGGAAGTCTGTACAGCGATTTGTGCTGCTTTTTGCATTTGATGAATTTATGCGTTTTCAGAATGTTGTTCATTCTTTAGTTTCTAGTGAGCATAGGCAGAGTTTGTACAATAGTGTTGTGTGCCTCATTGCTTCTAGGGTTGTGAGTATGTACAGTAGTATTTTGAGATGAGATGTTGTGTTACAATTTGTTGCTTTCAGCGTTTTAATATCTAATATATTAGCACGCTTAATTCCATCGTCTATAAGTGAGGGTGGATATTGTCTTTCAGTTAGTTTTGTTCTGAGGTGTTGAAGACGAAGTCCCCTAGTATTTCTATCAGACAGGATCGTGCAAATCTTTTTGCTAAATTAAAGGGGATACTTCTTTTGATGTGTTTCGAATGGCATGAGCTAAACAGGATATATTGCTTCGTGTCCGTTTGCTAATAATGAATATCAGTTATAATTAGGTTGTTGAATTTCTATTATCATAAAATGCGTTATGATAATATCGTAATATCGCATACCACTTCCACAATAATGATGATCACTAGTTACCACCCCTTAGATTTTTCCATTTGTTGAATCATTCATTCATGAAATTCTCAACACACAACACAGACTAAATTTTTCTTAAGAAAATTAGTATTTACAATAATCTCCATGTCATAATTATCAAAAGCGAAACCGGTTCAAAGATACAATATAAGATCTATTAAAAAATACATTAAAACTATGTAAAGGGTGAGCATTTCCTTCTTTTATTTTATATATATATATATATCTCACGCAGTACAAAGGAGTGGCTCTAATGGATTCTGGTCTCCATTGAGTAGAAATGTTATCACGTACATATTTTGTCAGGGTATTAAAAAATTGGCTACTGCATATAAGTATGCCCAATACCACAGATTAACTTGTCAATTGCATGACCATAACCAGTTGAGCATATCCCTGCATATCCCTTGATATCTGTCGACATGTGTATGTCTGATCTTGAGCACATGTATTGTGGGAATATCATAGATATGCGTTGAGAAGAATTCGCTGGGAATTTGAATAATTGAATCCTGGAAACTTAGGTGCCTCGTTCATCATCCTTAAACTGCCCTTATTCAGGGAACTTCTGAGCAGATGGGCTACTTCCTTGAAGAAAAGTGTACCCTATATTGGGCTTTGTATATTTGCACCCCATTTTCACTGTTATGCACTGCTTTCTCATTAATTAATTAATAATAATAATAATAATAATAATAATAATAATAATAATAATAATAATGATAATAATAATAATAATAATAATAATAATAATAATAATCATAATAATAGTAATAATAATAATAATAATCATGATAAGAGTAATAATAATAATAATAATAATAATAATCATGATAATAATAATAATAATAATATTTTCTTAAGAAAATTCGTATTTACAATAATCTCCATGTTCAAAGATACAATATAAGATCTATTAAAAAATACATTAAAACTATGTAAAGGGTGAGCAGTTTCCTTCTTTTATTTCATATATATATATATATATATATATATGTTCATTACAATTCACCATGTGGGGGATAGTCGAAATATACATAGGTGCAGCTTCATTCTCAACCATATGACTCCAGGTTCAGTCCCACTATGTGGTAAGTGTCTTTTCTACTATAGCTACTTGGGGCGACCAAAGCCTTGCAAGGGGATTTGGTAGACGGAAACTGAAAGAAGCCCGTCGTACATACATACCTACATACATACATATATGTATATTTGTTTGTCTGTGTCTGCATCTTTGAGTTCGTGTTTTCCCTTTACAATCACAGATGTTGATGTGTTTACTTCCTCGTAACTTACCGTTTGGGCATAAAGTAAACAAAAGAATAAGTACTTACAAGGAATACTAAAATCTTTTAGGCAGTGCTTCAGCATGACCGCAGTCAAATGACTTAAAAAAAGTAAAAAAATAGAAAAAATCCTCACTTAATTTTAGGGCTTATGCTTTGATTCAATGTTTTAGAGATTGCATCTCTTTCAATGAAGTATTGTATAAGTATATATAGCTATACACACACAATTCATAAGTAGTGTACAAGTATATAATAAGTATATATTTCATATAAGAAATAGACTGGCTTGGACACAATTCTTTTGTATACATACTGGAGACTATATACCTGTTCCTGATTTCAAACGAAGTTTACATCGCTTATGCTGGTGTGATTGAGGATTTGTATTTCCATCCACACTGAAAGGGTTTCAAATCACTCATCCAGCTCACGAGATTTACCTTGTTTATTTTGGTATATTTGATAATTTGTAATTCCATCCACAAACAAATAGTTTTATATCACTCTTCCGACTCACCTACTTGGCTTCTATTTGATAGAATATTTCGTATTTCAGTTAACATTTGATGATATACTATGAGTGACATATACCGCAAACAATGGTCCTATTCCTAAGTCACTGGAGTTATAAAAATAACTACATGCGTAGGAAACGCTAAAGAGTTCATTTCAATGATTTCTAAAGCCCTCTTATGTTTATTGCTTGCGCATCTTCCAAGAATCAATTTATTCCACTCTCAAATTTTACGAGTGTTAATATTTAGCCGGTTTGAGCATATAAGCAAGTTTAGAGCTTTGGTCTTTGTTTTCAGAGAAATCTCTCTCGTTGCGAATGATATTTCAGTAGATATTGGACTTCCAAACTATGATTATACATATAGATTACAGTATTGATAAAACATTGCAACTAGTTCAGATACACGCTCATGTCTAGCATACACATAGAAGCAGGACATCAAAGAAACTGATCTACTGCGAGTGTTGTGGAAATTCATCATGACTGAGGTGGAAACTTCGATATTTTC
>NC_043001.1:77974663-78029663 GCF_006345805.1 Octopus sinensis
GACCCCCTGTGGTTTTATAAGAACTTTGGCCGTCCATTTCAATGTCACTGAGTGTGTGTTGTGCATAGGTTGGCCTGGCAAATGTCCTTTGGGGTTCACACTTTCTTGATCATTCTGTGGAGGTGTGTGTGTGTGTGTGTCTCGGTCTGTGTGTGTTTTTATATATAATATAGAAAGAGAGAGAGGAGCAATGAGAGAGAGAAGAAGGAGAGAGAGAGAGAGAGAGAGAGTGAGTGAGAGGCACATACATATACGGGTTTAATAACATAAAATAAGAAATGTCCAATCTGAAACATATATTGATATATTAAAGATATAAATATATAGATATGTAAACATAATATAGAGAAAAATAATGAAATATTGAAAAACGACGTTTGTTTTGAAATTCAAAATGTAATATTAAGTAATAGGCATGAAAAGAGTTTCGGGTAACTTATTAGAGGAAAATAAGGTGTTCCAACGATCCTTTCTGGAGTACATTCGGGCAGATTACATATGAATCTTAGGATTCTTTTCCACTTTGCAATGTTTTCTGTTGCAAAACAATATATCGCCAATACAAATATAAATTTTAAGAAAGTCAGTAAACAATCTAATTTTTCTCCCATCATCTCCCATAAAAATTTCAATAATTCACATAGCTTTATCTGCTCTTTTATAAAGCATCAAATTATTTTAGACCTGGTAAGGGACTAAATCCAAATCTAGCGTAATCTCTATTTTTCCCTGAAGATGGGGCATCATCTGCTCAAAGGTTCGTTGGAACACCTTATTTTCCTCAAACATGTTACTCAAAACTCTTTCTAATGCTTATTACTTTCTCTATATTACATTTAGAATTTTTAAAATTCGTATTTTTTCTTTATTTCATTATTTTTATCTATGTTATCTTTACATATCTGTATATCTATATGTCCGTGTTTCTTTTAAGTATTCACATGTTTCTATATTTCTAATATATCAATATATATTTCACATTGGAAAATTCTTATTTTATTCTAATTAAACCCTTATATGTATGTATTAATCATAGTCTGTCTAATCCGAAGCCTTTCTATTGTATCTATTATACTTGTCATGCGCCTCGGGTTCGATTTGAGCACTTCTTCGCTATCTATGATTTTCGAAAGAAATTATATCATTCTATCTATATTATATATATATATATATATATATGTGTGTGTGTGTGTGTGTGTGTGTATGTGTATGAGTGTGAATGTTTGTATGTGTGTTTGTATCCACACGTCGTATTGGAAATTTTAGTAGTCGAAGTTTTCCACATAAAACCACCTCAATCCACGTTGTTTCTAAATAAGATGCTATCAAAACTTTATGGAAATATTCACTTTCATCACTTAAAATTCTAACAACTTCTTCATATCTTCATGTAACATTGACTGGAGGTATATAATCAGGAGTTTCAAAATATTTGATGTGTAAAATATATTCTAGATTTTTCAGTTTATTAGTTCAGCATTTTTTATCATTCTCTCTGTCTATCTATCTATCTATCTATCTATCTATCTATCTATCTATCTATCTAATCTATCTATCTATCTATCTATCTATCTATCTATCTATCTATCTATCTAGGTTGTATATGTATATATCATTTTTAGGAGTATACTTCTGCTTTATGGAACATTAGGCAGCCATAACCCTAAGAGTTATCGAACACAGGCCTACAATCTAAGGAAGACTAATTTTAACTTTGGGAATTGCCAAGATCAATATATTATATATCACTAATTTCTAGATTCTGCTTGTCTTTATTCAGACTGACGATGTTCTCTGGTCTTGATTACGCATATATGCATATATATATATATATATATATATATATATATATATATATATATGTATGAATGTTTGCATGCATGTATGCAGGCATGTATGTATGTTTGTATTTATGTATGTATGTATGTATGTAGTATGTATGTATGTATGTATATGTATAGGAATCTGTATATGCGCGTATGTTTGTATCTAGGTATTTATATATGTATATGTGTACGTACACAGACACAAAAATACGCGCGGGCATACACACACGAATCTGTATTCATGTATTTAAAACACGTTTCCATATATTTAAAATGGGATTTGCAAGACATAATTGTGACATTGTATCATTAATGGAATCGACGATATATGTTTGTATGTATGCATATATATATACATACCACACACACACATATATATATATATATATATATATATATATATTATATGTATATATATATATATACGTGTATATAAAAATATATATACATATATATACATATATTACACATATATACATGCATATACATATATACATATATATATAATTACTATATATGTATATATATATATATAATATATATATATATATATATATATATACGCGCGCAAATATTCTTAGCTGTAAATACAATATAATAAACAATTAGTGATTGGAAGAGAGTAATACGTAGATTTTATTTTCGTAAATCCATTGTCTATTTAATGAGGAATATTTACTTCCCTATATAACGGAGGAAACAAAACACAGTAAGTCTAAGGGTTAGATATAGACGCAAAAACTCCCCTGAAAACATAATTAGTACATGTATAAATATACGTACACACGGTAACACATATATATGTCCGACATACATACATATATATATATATACATATATTTATATATATATATATATATATAATATAAATCCATATATATATATATATATATATATATATATATATACGTAATGTATATATATATATATACGTATATGTATATATATGTATATACGTAAGTGTTTCCATAAACGTGGATGCGACAATGAATGGCGAGATGTGATTAGACACATCAAAATGGATGCAAAAAAACCCTCCATACATATTTATATATAAAAGCACGCAATATTATAAAATAATCCATAAAAAATGATATAAATTTAGCAATAAGACAACTTGGCGATAAATATTTATCTCTATTACATCTGATGAATCGATGCTAACAACAACAGCAACAATAATAATAATGATAATATGAATAATAATTACTTAAAGATGTATGAAGTTTATATTATCAAAACTATTTTAAAAGAATTTACATTGCTGATTGGTTTAACGTGTTCTGGATAAGAACCAATTTTCTGTTTAGTTCCAAAATTATGTTCGTGCTTCATAGAAAATATTTGAAGATTAAGACGAGACGTTGTAAAAGAAAGTATAAAAATATACCAATAATACTAGGACAAAAATATAAAAGAAATATAAAATATATAATAGAGGGAAAAAAAGAACAAATATAAAACTAGACGTTGCAACAAAATAGATTCTTACGGTGTATGACTGTTTTTTAGTTATTGTATGTGTATATATCTCCCTATTTTGCGATATCTATTGATCTAACTCTCCCACTTGTTGTTTATCTCTTTCTATCTCTCTCTTTATACTTTCTCTCTCTCTCACAGACATATCTATATATGCATGTATGTATGTATATATATATATATATATAAGTGTGTGTGTATGTATGTTTATGTGTAGGGAAGTTCGTATATGTATGGATATATGTATGTATGAATATATGTATGTATGTATATATACATCACATTGTTCCTCGTGGGAAGAAACAAGACCAATATGGGATATACTGATCCCGTGGCATTAAGTACCCTGAAAGTGATCCCGAACAACAACTGCAGGGTGTTGATGGCGACGTCACTTCTCTTCATGTAGTCTCCTGGGTTCGGGTTTCCAAACTTTCTATTCCTACATCATACAAGGAACTCCATTCCTTGCAATTAATGGCATTTTTTCGATGGCCCGATAACTGAAGAGATGGCGGCGTGGGTTTCTGCCCCGACATACAAAACTCGGAGTTTTATCATGGCTACCGAATAATTATCACTTATTATATTTACAGATAAATTCCTCTATTTACATAATATCGAGGTCTCTTTCATTCTTTTGTTGTCTTACCATTTCTATTAATCAATCAATCAATCAATCAATCTATCTATCTATCTATCTATCTATCTATCTATCTATCTATCTATCTATCTATCTATCTATCTATCTATCTATCTATCTTATCTATCTGTCTATCTATCTATCTATCTATCTATCTATCTATCTATCTATCTATCTATCTATCTATCTATCTATCTATCTATCTATCTATCTATTTGAATACTAAGCAAATATTCTTTTAAAATACTTTTCATTTAATTTTTCCAAAATTTAATTCTTTTCCATACTTACAATTGAAAAAGTTTCATATGCGGACCTCCAGTCCTTGCGATTAGTAGACAAGTACTCAAAACGGTTTGGAGGGACACAGCATAAAGGATAATTATATTCAGTCTCCGTCTCGTTGGGAGCCGGTACTTGGCATCCAAATCACATGTTCAACCCAGCGGTGAAGACTGTGAAGGATGCAGGTCTTATTTAATAAAAATTCCAGCCCTCAGGAGGATTTAGGGGTAAGGCAACATGTCCTGCCACGTGAAACGGAAGATGTTTTGAAGCGATCTGATATGGAATATTGTCTGATTTGATGTGATAAAGGGTCCATCAGTCAAACCCATACGGGAATGTGGATACACAGACAGCTCGATAAACGGCGATTGTTGTACTTGCTCTAAGTTTCTTTTTCTAAAAGACTCTTTCACTGAGTCTCCCCGAAAGATGTAAGAGAGTTGAAGTATCCCCCCCCACAAGGAGTCCAGGATAGCAAAATGAGTCTGACTGTTGTAGAGAAGCATCTTTAATAAGAATGGGCTGAGGGTAAGGTGAGTATGGGAATGCTAATAGGAGAACTTCAGTTTTGTAATGATTCGCTTGAATACCAAAACGACAATAGCCACTGTTCATTCAGTTTGTTATGTGTTGAAGGGAAGTGACGGTATGAGTTGGTGCAACTAGATCGTCAGAATTCTTATATTCGTACCCCGTTGTTGAGAGGATTATCGATATGGCTTTCAGGCGGCTAGTTTTACAGATGATGTTATCATAGAGCCACTCGATACAAATTTCCTCTTTTTCAGTCTACCGGAAAGAAGGATTACAACCATCAGATAAATGTTAAACAATTGAAAGGCAAGGACGTATCGTCTTTTTAAACCCCATCTGACATCAAGACATTATGATGCTTCACCACCGAATGTCACTCTCGCTTGATACCGTCGTGAAACTTACAGACAATAAAGAGAAATTTCTGAAGCAGGCGCCACAACAGAAGACGGATGACCGCGTCAATCACCTTTGTTAGATCGATGAAGATATAATGATGATACGAATTGACCTTTGGGAAGAGTCAACCGCAGCGTAATGTGACAGTCATGCTGTCCAACTGTACAATCTGTCATCTTGTTTGTAATGGAGATCTTCACAGCGAAGGTCATTTTATGAGTTCTGTCGTTGCCATTGGAGACAACCTTCTTGTAGAATGTGCACCCCTCTCCCTGTTCAGTAAGAGAACTTTCTTCTGATAAGCGCATGTCGCTAAGAGCTGCTATGTATCATTGTAGCATTTCAGCTCGGATGCAACCAGAGCAGTCCTTCAATGGGGACAATCTGAATTAGGAAGATGAATGAAAGTTCTAACATTCCAAGAAGCGATTGACAGTATTTTGAAGTTTCGACCGCATTAAAGGGCTAACCGGGTAGAAAGATGCAAGCTTTATCTGGGCCACCTTTTCTAGGCTGCCTCTCAGATTACGGTAGGCAGTGCCTTCCTTATGTAGAGCTGCCTAGATGCATGAGCAGGACCGATGGAACATGTTACTTCTTGGAAAAGTCTATAGTGGCCATCTTTCTGATGCTGCAACGATGCAAGCTTCTTGCTAGACGCTTCCAGCATCTAATAATTTGTAGGTACATGGTATTTCTTTATACAGCCATAATGTACTTTAAAATATCAAAACATTTATAGGTCAATACCACGTTCTACTGCGATAGCAGGGCTCTTTCATTATTTTGTTAAGGTTATTTCTACTGATATTCCATAGAAATTGTAGCCAGCACTGATTTTTGCTACAACGATTCGTATCTAGATGTCAGATGTAAACAAACAATGAGATCGAAGACAAAAGTGGGTAATGAGAGTATATGCCATATTTCCGGTGTTCCTGTCCCTTCATCATCACCCATATACATGTTTGCTTCCGTCACCAGTTGCTCACCGCCGATAGAGTTGGGAGACGAAAACAAGAGGAGGAGGAAAATGAAGGAAAAAGGCTGAGATGAATCGATGTCTGCGCAAAGATTTGGATATATATATATATATTTATATATATATATATATATATATTATATATATATATATAGGCACAAGAGTGGCTGTGTGGCAAGTAGTTTGCTTACCAACCACATGGTTCTGGTTCAGTGTACATTCCCACTGCATGGCACCTTGGGCAGGTGTCTTCTACTATGGCGTCGGTCCGACCAAACCGTTGTGACTGGATTTGATAGACGGAAACTGAAAGAAGCCCGTCTTATATATATATATATATATATTTATATATATGTATATACGTATGTGTGTGTGTATGTTTGTGTGTCTGTGTTTGTCCCCCAACATCGTTTGACAACAGAAGGTGGTATGTTTACGTCTCTGTAACTTAGTGGTTCGGCAAAAGAGAGCGAAAGAATAAGTACTAGGCTTCCAAAGAATAAGTGTTGGGGTCGATTTGCTCTTGTGAAGGCGGTGCTGTGGCATGGCCGTATCCAAATGACTGAAACAATTAAAAGAGTATATATATATTGGACCAGAGTGAGAATATAAACATACATACACCCATATAAATACACACACATACAGACACAAACTCATATATACGTACTTACACACACACAATGCTGTGTAATTCGCATAATTTAGAAGATTCTGCAAATTCAGAATTCGTTGTAACTCAAATATTTATATCCTATCCACGATCAACTGGCCACCACAACCATCATTATCGCCAGCACACCCAACGTCACCCCAACTACCACTACTACAATCATCACCACCACCAGCCGGTTCCTTTGTATATGCTACCGGTAATACTAAACCTACTACCAGTATCCACCTTCCAGAAACTTCTCTTGACCTCACACGTTTTCTAAAATCCCTATTAGATCCACACTTTAACACATGACCACCCACCGTGATAAAATTAACGTTCCGTAATATATTTATTCATATAATCACGCTGTCAATTACAGCTTTAACTAAATCTTACTCAGTACCTTTAGTTTCGTACATTAGTACATATATATATATATATATATTATATATATATATATATATATATGTATTTCTTGGCGAAAGGAGGAAGGGTTTTGGCTGTTTTTTCTTTCTTTTTTTCTTTCTTAGTATCCTTCACGTCAAGTTTATTTGTTTTAGTTTTGTATTTTTAGCTATTCTCCGATAATTCTTTTTATAGGAACTTCCCTAATCAGACGTCTTGAATTTCTTTTATTATTCTATTAGCAAAATTTCTCTCGATTTGGGTTGGTGACGGCGTAAGTTCATTTAAGATAGGCATTTGTACGTATATATATATTTATATATATGTAGAGAGAGAGAGAGGAGAGAGAGAGAGAGAGACAGACAAAGACATAT
This sequence comes from Octopus sinensis, assembly GCF_006345805.1. Lineage (NCBI taxonomy): Eukaryota > Metazoa > Mollusca > Cephalopoda > Octopoda > Octopodidae > Octopus > Octopus sinensis. The sequence goes on from NC_043001.1 coordinate 77,982,255, forward strand.
ATATAAACATACGTACATATATTCCCCTATGTAAATGCATGTACATACATATACACCCCCCCCTGACACTCATCTACTCCAAAATATACTTAGAGACACACAAACATACACATATAACTAAAAGTGAACTGATAGATTTATCCACACATTTATTCACAGATGTCTTTATATTCTTCTATCGACCTCTCTTCACATCTTCAATGTATCTATACAAACTAAAGAATTGCAATGCTTTGAATACAATGGTAGTTATTCTCTCAAAACTAGATTACTATGTCCTTTACCTTCAAGACATCTTTCTGGTGTTCATCAAGTATTTTTTTTATAATTTTGTAGTTTTTACATCATTTTAACAACCATTTAAAAAAATCTTTTTTGTGTCTTTTTGATATTTTTTTTATCTCTTTATCGTCTTCCATTTTTTTTTGTTACATTTTCTTGATATCTTTCCATGTATTTTTCAGGTTTATTTTTCTTTTTTTTTTTAATGGTAATTCTTTGCTTTTTCATTTCAGATTTAGAATTGTTTTTGTTTCCGTAGTATCTTTTAGACATAAAAAAAATTCTATTTCAGTATACTTACACACACATACAAACATGTGTTTATGTTGACATATTCATTTATGCATACACAGACACATATATATATACACGCACACAAACACCCACCCTCACAAACGCACAACCACACGAACAAGCCTTCGATGCTCGGCAGTAAACAGCCATAGCGAAAGTAACATAATTATTGTGAATACCATTAACGAAAAGTCACCTACAAATCTTAATGAAAATAAAATAAATGTGAAGTTATCTCTACTGAATTTAATCTCTATAACATAGGTTTTCGCTGAAGATTATGATAAAATACGTTTCAGTCTATTTATTATGTAGTCTCGAAAATCTGATTTAACTCAATGTATTCGGCTAAACAGAATTTCACTTTCAAGCCACAAATTGTGTTGTAAATTGTATTACAGCCACACTGAGCAATCTTCGAGAAGGACCGAGTCAAACGAATCGACCCCAATACTGATTAGGAAGTCTGGTTCTTATTCTATCGAAATACTTTACTGAATTGATAAGTCCCGAGTTCGTAGGCTAATCCACGCCGGATGTGAAGCGGTTGTGGGACGCAAAAACAAACAATGGCACACTGAAGTGATATATGTATGTATATATATATATATATATATATATATATATATATATATATATATATATATATATATATATGTATGTATGTATGTATGTATGTATGTATGTAAGATATTGTATAATTATAAACAGGACAAATTTTACCCATTTCTCCGCAGACTGGAAAAAATTATGGACAACCGTAATCGATCTCTGCATCCCATTATACAGGTAAACCGTTGCTTAATTTAAATCCCGTGCACATGCGGAATTATGTTATAGCGAAACATGTGTAGTGTTTAGTAAATAGTGTTTAGTATATAGCGGTGTACGTACACCCTTGTGCTCACCTTATAGTATTATAGAAGGTATGTATCTAAATTTTGTACGACTCTTACTCTATCTTTTATTCCCCTCTCATTTTTCTTCCTTTTTCTCTCTCCCACACTCTCACAATTCTTGGTCCTCTCTTCCTTTACCTCCCACTAGCGGTCACTGATTTGTAACAAGCAAAATAGCTAGTAATAACATCTCAAGAAGAGATAGAGTAATAACATATATTTAACAGTAAAGCGAGTAACCACATAAAAGTAGCTGATGCATGTTGCTACTAATTTAACTCCAGGCGGATCTCCACCAACTGGTTTTGGCTGCAAAGCTCTGCACCCATTATATACAATATATTGCTAGCAATATATCATGATCCTGTCAGAAGCTGGGAAATAGTAGGGTTTCGCTAGCGGTATATTGTATATAAAGTGTGCAGAGCTTGCACCGAAAAGCAGCTGGGGCACAATCCTCCCAGGTTAAACCTGTAGTAACATTCATCTGCCACTTTCATGTAGCTTCTTGATTTACTGTTTAGTATACGTTACCCCTGCATCTCTTCTTGAGATTTTTATAACTTGCTATTTTGCGTATATGCATGTATATATATATATATATATATATATATATTATATATATATATATATATATATGTATAATTATTATTTGAGGGAATAAAATCCAAACTTACAAGGAAAAAGAATTCAATTTAAAAATACTAAATCAAATTCCTCACAATATAATATACATAAAAATATTAGAAAAAAGACCACCTTTTATCAATTCAAAATGAATAATTACATTACACCATCTAGAAAATCATATATAATAGAAAAGTTAAATTTAAAATAACAATTAAAAAGTAAAGATTAAGTAAATTACCAGAATAATATAATGTATATAATTGTTATTTTAATTTTAACTTTCTCTATTATATGTAATTTTCTATATGATGTAATTTAATTATTCATTTTGAATGATGAAAGGTGTTTTTTTTTCTAATATCTTATATATATATATATTATATATATATAATATATATATATATTATATATATATATATATATGTATAATTATTATTTGAGGGAATAAAATCCAAACTTACAAGGAAAAAGAATTCAATTTAAAAATACTAAATCAAATTCCTCACAATATAATATACATAAAAATATTAGAAAAAAGACCACCTTTTATCAATTCAAAATGAATAATTACATTACACCATCTAGAAAATCATATATAATAGAAAAGTTAAATTTAAAATAACAATTAAAAAGTAAAGATTAAGTAAATTACCAGAATAATATAATGTATATAATTGTTATTTTAATTTTAACTTTCTCTATTATATGTAATTTTCTATATGATGTAATTTAATTATTCATTTTGAATTGATGAAAGGTGTTTTTTTTTCTAATATCTTATATATATATATATATATATATATATATATATATATATATATATGAAAGAATGGAGCTGAACGACGAATTAACAAAATTCTTTTAATTTCGACATATGTTTCAAGGCTGCATATTCCTAATTGCGAAGGAATAAGGAGTACATTATGCCGCTTTCTCATCAGGAAAAGTACGGAACTTATGTCAACATCAAAATGCACAAAAATCTTTTAGATGATTGCTCACACGGAGCCCATAGCGATAATGAGTGTCTCTTTAAAATATTCCTTTATAAGGAATACATCCAACCATTTTGACATCATTCCTTATAAAGGAATATTTTAAAGAGACACTCATTATCGCTATGGGCTCCGTGTGAGCAATCATCTAAAAGTTTTTTGTGCATTTTGATGTTGGCATAAGTTCCTTGCTTTTCCTGATGAGAAAGCGGCATAATCTACTCCTTATTCCTTCGCAATTAGGAATATGCAGCCTTCGAAACATATGTCGAAATTAATGGAATTTTGTTAATTCGTCGTTCAGCTCCATTCTTTCATATATTTATATTTTTAAAATAAACATACAACTTTCCACACGAAAGCACGTAATCCATGCCCTAGGCACGTAACTTCAACCATGTTTTTTCTGATGTGAATTTGCTCCCCAGGTATCGGTTAATTCGAATTATCCTAAATAAGATAATTCATTCAACTACTTGTATATATATATATATATATATATATATATATATATATATATATATATATATCTGTAAATGTAATATGTGACAATTATTCGGTAGCCATGATAAAACTGTGATGACGAGGATCTCTCATGTCAACTGAGTGCTCAGTCACTTGCACCTTATTTTCACGAGCAAGCTGTTCCGCTGATCGGATCAACTGAGACATTCCCCGCAGTAACTGACGGAATGCCAGCTTTTAGACTTAAACAGTCAGAAAATCAGAATTCACACAAAAATGTATACATTTGAATTATATATATATATTAAACGGCGGTGCATCAGCATGACCGCAGCTCTGAGCTGAAACTACAGAAAAAAATATATACATATATATATATTGATGAAAGAAGTCCTTATTAAGATTCTTCATTTAAAATTCATGTCATCAAAAATTTAGTATTCCGTTTCAAATACGATGGAGAGTAAAAAGTGATTTATGCTTTCATCATTTGATGTTTAAAATCATTTTATACTTTTAAAATTATCGATGTTATGTTATATGAACTGGAGCGTTAAATTTTATATGATTTGAAATATATTCAAACATCATAAATTTTAACCGTTCAATTTATGATGCATAATTTTAGAATAGGCGTAGGCATTAAAAATAACATTAGTAACATAACCCGAAGATCCTGTAATTGTAGGTCTCGGGCCAATTACCTGAACAATACGTGTCTAGGAAAAGAATTACTGTACAAGGCCAGCATTTTATGAACAGAACAACAAAATCATACATTGGAGACAGATATACGCAGTATGTGATTTCGTTCAGACATAAAAACAAAAGACCCACTACATCTTTATCGAATATCGTCTCATAGTAGTAAGCGACTTCCAAATAAACTGCAACGTTATATCTAAGCCAAGAAGCGGGGTAGAAAATACCAGTTCTGCACCATTAAATGACTAAATATCATAATATTAACAGTGAATGTTCTTAGCATTAAGGAGGAAATCTCCCCTTGCATTCACAAGCAACAATTCATACTTCGAAATTTGAAGCACGACTGTCATCCACTTCGCCACCCTCCAGCTTGGCCAAGAACTTCTCTGGACATCGATTACATGTAATATATGAATATTATGTATAAAAGTTACCCACCCCCACTAAAAGTATGGAGTCCATCATTTTGCAGATATGTATGCTTTACACATATTCATGACATCATATGATTCATAGAAAACTATTAATATATACGCAGAGACAAAGTTTGGCGTCGAAAACTGTGAAACACATAATCATACACGAACAAAATGCATAATGCACAATTATGCGCGCGTGTGTGTGAATATATATTATATATATATATTATATATATATATATATATATATATATATACATATAAAATTAATCAGAGGACATACTAAGTGCGTCTACCTGCTGGAAATAACAGTCAAAACTCTTATTTAAATCGCCAAAATATACTGATATTAACTACAGAAATCAACCGTCCGAAGGCAAACGGGATAAGACACTCTCAGCATACGTTGAAGTATTTGGATTCACGGGACCGGTTTCTGGACTGGCATTATTACCTCATCTTCCTCATCACGCGTTACCATGAAGGAGAAAATCAATGATGTCTTCGCAAATATTTTCTCCTGAATTATTTGCCCCGTTTTGAAATTATATTATATTATATATGTGTGTGTGCGTGTCAGTGTTTGGGTTAGTGTATCTTTGTGCGTAACAGTGTATTCATTTGAGTGCGTACATATTTTGTAAGGATGTGCGCAAGCGTTCTCGCATAGAATGATTATGGAATAAAATCTATGGTGAACGCAGTACATTTCAAAAATTCCAGAGCTATATATATATATATATATATATATATACACACACACACGCATATATATATATATATATATGTATACATATATATGTATATATATATATATAATATATATATATACATATATACACACACACACACATATATATATAATATATATATATATATATATATATATATATATATATATATATATATAGATATATATATATATATATATATATATATATAATATATAGGTAAACAGTAAAAATAATTACAGACATGGACAAGAACATGAAACACCACAGAGACGACACAAGAACCACAGGACGGGACATTCGAAGCCCTCAGTCATCAGTCAAGAACCAGATCATCTTAGCAATTTCGGCTGATTAATCTTGAGATTGCTCCGATATGGCCAGCCCGCCAAGGGAAATCTAAGCCAAGCGCATTAGATCCGCTGGAAGAAAGCTTCGAATGTATACAACACGAGGACGGAAAACGAACGAAGTACACGAACAAAAATACAGAATACGTGACACCAATAAGAATACAAAAACGTAAAAACAATAACGGTAAAAATAAAAAATAAACAACAAAACAAAACCAGGACGTAGGACAAGGGTCTTTCGACAGGACGAGTTGAGTATGGGGCTGGCTTGTGAAGTTGTGCCTAATGGCCGCAGGGAGACGAACAAATACGTGTTGCTTCTGCGACTGCTAAAACGAAAAGAATATATATATATATATATATATATATATATATATATATATATATATATATATGTATATATATGTATATATATGTATATATGTATATATATAGCGGTGTACGTACACCCTTGTGCTCTCACCATATAGCATTATAATTGGCATGTATCTAATTTTGTACGACTCTTACTCTTTCTTTTATGTCCCTTCTCAGTTTTCTTCCTTTTTTCTCGCTCCCCCATTTCTCATTTCTTGGCCCTCTCTTTCTTTATCTCCCAATATTTCCCACTTGTTTATCTCCCCCGTACATTTCCCTTTGTCTCTGATTTTTTTTACAATCCTTCAATTTCACCGCCTCCTACCCATTTCTCTTCCTTCCACGGTGTCCGGCTAGTCACGATCTTTCTTTCTTGGCCTGACTGCCGACTGCAATATTCTGATACAGTATATATATATATATATATATATATATATATTTACTAATTTGTGTATTTTTCCCTCACGGGCTACTTTTTACTGGAAGGCAATACTTTGTATTGCATTACTGATATTTTGAAACTTCTTCACCGTTTCTCGTACTGTTAGCGTTCCGTATTTCAGTCGAGTGTGTTAGTATTTATGTGGTAACATCGTAGTTTCGTCTTGGTATATGTTTGGCTGAAGAAGGTAAAGCAAAATATGGGTGAGAGACATATCTTGCAAAACCTGAAACCTGCAGGTACCACATTATCCATTTTCCGGGTGTTTCATCTTTCAGATGTTCTCCCTGGAGGTAAGACGGGTTTTTTTCTCTATTTTGTTGCACACACGCATTTTTACTAATACATACGCGGTGAAGCTACACATTAGCGTCGTATTTTTACGTTCGCTATTTCCAGTAAATATCGGTACTTAGTTGTGCCATTTATTTACTAATTTGTATATATATATATATATATATATATATATATATATATATATATATATATATATATATATATATATATATATATATATATATATATATATACATATATGTATATATGAATGTACCTATGTGTGTCACTATATGTGGGTGTGTACATATATGGCCGTACAGAAATTCAAAACATAACACATGGATTCGATTTTTAGATTGTGCAGAACCCAAAATTCCGTTTAACAGGCGGTTACGATCTTGTTGTTTAACTATAAAACCACTGAAATACTCCAATCAAAGCACGAAACCAATCAGAAGTGTTATCTACCCAGAATACTGTCCGTTGTGACCATCATTTCTTAACTGCTCTTTTCTAATACTTAGTACATGAGAAATGCGTGACAATAATTCTTAAAAGAAAATATCATTGAATAATAATGTCAACAATGAGAAATTCAAATTTTCAATAAAATATCAGATTGCCCTCTCTTTATTTAATTGACAATTTATTACAAACAAATAACACATTCACAAAATATTTCATACATTTAGAAAATTTTACACCAGGCATATTCCAGTAGTCTTCCTCATAAATTCAAACACAGTGCTCCTGTATATTTTAATTATAACGTTGTCATCTCTCTCTCTCTCTCTCTCTCTCTCTCTCTATCTATCTATCTATCTATCTATATTCGATTATATGGTAAACGGTGCCGAATTTTACACATTTGTAAATAAATAGAATAGTAATTATAATCATAATAATATTTTATAAGCTTATCAGAGATGACCGTGCATTGGCTAAAATAAATAGTCTAATATTGAGGCATATAAGTCCTCAACGCAATAAGGTGAGGTTTACTGTACGCATGGGACTCGAGCCCACACCTCTATGTAATCTCGTGAAGTGTGCTACCATTACACTGACGTATTTGTATCAATGTGCGTGTATGTTGTGTGTGCGCGGCCGTGTGTTTGAGTAAACGTAACTTTGTGTGCCAATATGTATGTTTAGTTCCAGTGCTGTCGTCATGTTGAGTCACCACCGCACAAAGAGAACAGCAATCGGAATAATTCATAAATATATATAATATATATATATATATATATATATTATATATATATATATATATATATATATAACAAATGGAGCCGTTTCAAGCGATCCATTTAATTGAAGAATGCAATCGTTACATCAATTTAATCGCAGGGCTATCACTAACTGCAGAAATAAATTGCATTTTAATCAGTCGGACGCATTAATATAATTTTACTCATATACTTTAACAGAGCAAGTATATGAAAGAAACCCACGTTGTCGCTATTGTAGCTAAGAATATACTACACATCTAAGAAAAGCATGAAGGTTGTTGGGGTCATAACTTGTAAAGGACTGTGGTTCTTTTCTAACGTATTTGTCTTTTATCAACTACTAAATCTAAGAATTAGAGGATTGTGTCTGTTTGGAATGAAGAGTAAGAGGTATGGTCATAAATATTGTCAACGTGTGAGAATCGTCTTGGCATATGCGGACATTGTCATACTGTCGAAAGTCAGATACATAGACCAGGTTCGCACTGCTTTAAAAGAATACAAGCCGGTGACAGAAGCCAAAATTAATCAAGCAAACTGAATGCGCTTGCAGTTCGGCACCTAGAGATGTAGTTCCTTGCCGTCTGATGACGTCGTGGGATGCTGGACCGAGGGGGCCAATTGAATTTCTCGGGGTCTGATTTTGGTTCGGATCTTCAGGTGAAGAAGAACTGGGATGACGTGAATAGATGATTAAATAATCTCAGCCAGAAATTGGTCAGAGGTGGCGAATGCATTCATTGCATCCGTTATATATTACTGCCTGTCCATCGAGCTTCGCTCCAGTTTACGTTTAATCAAGCTCGAACGCCTAATCATCTGCTTTCATTGGAAGAGATTCATTCCACTGGTCAGGCGCTTAATTTGCTGTCGACACCTCCTGAATGGAAGATGGGACTTCCGTGGCTGCTGGAGTGTAGGAAATATAAGATCGCACTTTTGATGCAGGTCTGAAGAAGAGCCACTCTAAAGTGAAAAACCCAAGTATTACATAAATTTTTGACTTGGAAATTTTGTGTGAGCTGGCGTTGAAAGCAGATTTGGTACAGAAACAATTGTAACGGAACATTAAAGATGTGATAAAGTGTTTGTCTTCTTATTTGGATTGTGCACACACACTCATGCACACGCACACTCACACACTCTCTCATACTACCTTACACACACATTTATATGCACACATCTGTATATACATGTATGTACATATATGACACTCTCTACACAATATATCTCTATAAAATTATACACACAAACACAAACGCACAAACACACACACATGTTTATGTAATTCTATAATAATAGATATAAATTCAAAATTTAGAACGTATATTCATATATATATATATTAACATACATATATACGTGTGTGTGATGTGTGTGTGCCATACCCCTATCTATGTCACTCCATTATGTAAATCAATATGTGCATGCGTCCCTAATATGTGTATGTCTCTCTGAACGCAATTCACACGTACACACAGAGTTATATATATACATACACAGATATATACTTACATAGATATGTGTATATATGTATGTATATATGGATATATATGTATATATGTAGATATGTATATATATATATATATATATATATACATGTATATATCCATGTATGTATGTGATATATATATATGTATATATATATATATACATACATACATATATACACACACACATATATATATACATATAATATATATATATTTATATTATATATATAATATATTATATATAATTATATATATATATATATTTATATATATATATACATACACACACACATATATATATATATATGTAATATATATATATATATATATATATATATATATATATATATATATATATATTATATATATATATATTATATAATATATATATAATATATATATTATATATAGATCAACGGGAATCATCTATAAGTGCGGGCATCTATCATATACATGTATGAATGCAAATTGGTTAATGTATAAGAATCTGGAGGATAAAAGGCGACTGCTACGTGCAGGTGTCTTCTCTGTACAAGGCTGTAGGACTTTGTATTAAAGAGAAGAAGAAGATAGAGCGTACTGAGGAATCATGGGAAATGCTCTGCATTATTCATTTTACCTGTACAATTCCCTAACTTGACATCTCTACTGTTACTCGTACATACCTGAACATATACAGAAGTGTATGCAGTCATATGTATTATATGTATACATCCATCCATTCATATGTATGTGTGTATATATATATACTCTTATGTATCTATATGTATATCTTACTATCTACCTACCGATCTGTCTGTCTGTTTTTTCTGTCTCTATCGCTCTGTGTGTGTGTATTTGTGTGTGTGTGTGTGTGTGTGTGTATGTGTATACATGTATGTTTCTATCTCCATCTAGATAGCCATTTATGTCTTTCTTTCTGTCTGCCTATCTATCTATCTATCTATCTATCTATCTATCTATCTATCTATCTATCTATCTATCTATCTATCTATCTATCTATCTATCTATCTATCTATCTATCTAACTGCCTGTGTGTCTGTCTGTCTATCTACCTCTGTATCCATATATCTTCTCTTTATCAATATCTGGATGCACGCATTCTTATGTATGCATATATATATATATATATAATATATATATATATATATATATAATATATATATATATATTATATATATATATATGATATATATATATATAATATATATATATATATATATATATATATATATATGTATATAATACGTATAAGTTTGACTAAATGTTTATATGTGTATATATTTGGTTTTCAATGTATCTGTATACGCATATCTGTATATGTGCATTATTTCGCATCGCATTGTGTACATTATTAGTGTATTAACACTGCGGGCTGCAACTTGGCTCACCAATTGATTTATCTCTGCTTGCAATGTGATCGCAAACAGCTATACACCTCTGCATCATTCGACATCCATCCACACCGACGGCACCCTTCCATATCTGGCCTTCTCCAACGTCTTCTCTCCGGCATTTCCAAACACGATGAATTGAACACCTTCCACCTTCAACAACGCCCTGTGTCATTCAAAATAAGCCGCCGTCTTTTATTCGAGAACCACCCTGCCATCTTTTACTACATCCAACCTTTATTTCAATCTACTCTTCACTGTATAGAAATATGTACTCGATCCCAGTCACACGCAAACTCACATTCACACACAAATATGCACGCACATATACACACACTGAAGAATACCCAGTTACATACACACACACTGACAAAAATAGAGGCGTAACCACACGCACATATAATCTCACACACAGAGACACGCACGGATAAAAAGACACACACAGAAACCTACTCACACCAACAAAAACACATGCACACAAACGCACGCTCACGCACACCAGCACATTCACAAATGCCCACACAAATATAATCACTCTGACAATGACATATGCACATAAGCACGCGCAGAAATACACACACACACACACACACACACATCTACACAAGTGTACACACACAAGAATGCACCCACGCAAATACGCGTACGACACACAGACACACATACAAACCCGCACTCAATACACACACACAGACAAACACATATAGTGAAAGACACACACCGAAACTCACAAAGAAACCCACAAGCACAAAGACACATATACAACAAGACGCCCACACTTACACGGAAACACACAAACACTTTATCATGCTCACAAACATACTCACACAATTACTCCTCTCAGACACACAATACTTCTTTAATATATCTTGTATATCATCCTCACTCTCTCTCTTTGTCGTTGTCATCCACCCTTATTTCCAGTTATGTACGAAAATACAACACACACCTGTACGTGTGCAACTCACGATATAAACACATACATATACGAACATAGACGCTCAAAGAGTCACACGCTACTTTACAAGATAAGTCTTTCTCACTCTCTCTCACGCTATCTATCTATCTATCTATCTATCTATCTATCTATCTATCTATCTATCTATCTATCTATCTATCTATCTATCTATCTATCCATCTATCTATCTATCTATCTTCTCTATCTATCTATCTACAACCAACTATACCCACCACTGATATTAATACAAGCATTGCCGAATATTTAACATATATAGTAACATTTACTATATCGTATATAATTACATATGGTATAGAATATATAATCATACATAATATAAATAATCATACATAACGCTTAATATATACATACATGAGTATATATATATACACACATATATACATATACATTCACACATATGTGTGTATATGTATATGTACACACCACACACACACACACATATATATATATATAATATTTGTGTGTGTGTGTGTCTTTATAATGTAATATATAGAAGATGTAAGCATATATAATATGGCGCATGAAAAACATCATGCCAGCAACAAAGCTGACAGCACACCAATTGCACTAGTGAGCACAGCAAGTTATTGTGCATTCATTGTATAGATTGATTCAACAATGACATTAATTTGCCCCAAGGTACCCCATCCAAAGGAACTTTACCGAAACAATACAGTTGTCCTCAAGGATATTTCACTATTAACTATCAGGTATTCGGGACACATTTTTCTAACTATATACACCAGTATACAATTGGATGGATAGTTTCCTTCTTTACATCTTTCATTATCTATTTCCTTCCTTTTCTATCTTATTATCTCTCTCTCTCTCTTTCTCTGTCTCTTTCTCTATCTCTCTGTCTCTTTCTCTCTTATTTTCCGTCTTCCTTTTTCTATTCTCGTTTACTCAATACTAAACCGCCATCTTTTTTAATGCAGAATTCTTTGAAAAATGCTATAAACTTGTTTCATATGATCTCGTATTAACATTCTTCTTCTTCTTCTTCTTCTTCTTCTTCTTCTTCTTCTCTTCTTCTTCTTCCCATACACCTTCTCCCCGCTTCTTCTCCTTCGCCTCCTCTTCCACTTCCTTCTTTATCTTATTTTCAAACGTCTTCCACCACCACCACCACACCACCACCACCACCACCGTCATCCAACACTACAACTACCACCGCCGCCGCCGCTACCACCACTACCATGACTACTACTACTATACTACTACTACTACTACTACTACTCTACTACTACTACTACTGCCACCAACAACATACCGACGACCACCACACACTCCTCTCCCTCATTTTTCTCTTTCTCCATCCGTTTCCCCGAGTTTTCCTTCTCTCTGAACATCATGACTCTTCTTCCTGTTTCTGTCACTCTCTCTTCTCTATTTTTTTTTCTTTGTTAAGATCTCGCTATTTCTAGACTATTTTCATTATCTTGTATTCATCTCTTTAAGCATTCAATACTTAACTTATGCGCATATTCATGTATGTATGTATGGTTGAATGTATGTTTTCATATATATATAGGTACTTGTGCATCACTCTATAACTCTGATTCCGTCTACCTCTCGGACCTCTTTCTCGCATACTTACATAAGCTACCTGATTTACACTCATTGTTTATTTGTTTCTTTCTTTTCTTGTCTCGCGCTCTCTTTCTCTATCTCTGTACCCGTCTCTCTTTACCTAGATGTCTAGCTCTCTGTTTATCTATCTATCTATCTATCTATCTATCTATCTATCTATCTATCTATCTATCTATCTATCTATCTATCTATCTGTCTGTCTGTCTGTCAGTCTGTCTGTGTGTCTATCTATCTATCTATCTATGTATCTATGTATCTATGTATCTATCTATCTATTTATCTATCTATTTATCTATCTATTTGTATAATCACACACACAGGCACACACATCATATACATATACATACATACATACATACAGACACACACATATACGTATATATATATATACACACACAAACATATGTCTATCTATCCATCTTTTCATCTATTCTTCTATCTATCTATCTATCTATCTATCTATCTATCTATCTATATCTCTATCCATCTATCTATCTATCCATCTTTTCATCTATTCTTCTATCTATCTATCTATCTATTCTTCTATCTATCTATCTATCTATCTATCTATCTATCTATCTATCTATCTATCTATCAATTTATCTATCTTCCTCAATATTTCCCATTTATCTCTTTATATTTCTCCTCATTTAAATTCATCTCCCTCTTCCATACATACAAATTTATCTCAGCCACGATCTCCCCTCATTGCTCCACTCTTATCACAACCGATAACTGAAATTGTGGTTCTCGTTTTCTCTTCCCAATATCTTCCTCACAATTTCAGGGACTCTTTCGCATTCTCTCTTATTCTGGATTTGACCTAGATGTAGGGCAAACGTGCAAACTCAACTCCATAGACGCTAATCAAGTGTTCGTGTGACGATTGATTATCAAACCATATTGAACAGCGTCTATTCCCTCTCCAATTTGTAGTCTCAGAGTCGTTTGATTCGATTAGATAGCAGCCAAATGTGAAAGAATATATATGAACAAAGAAGACTATATATATATATATATATATATATATATATATATATATATTTGTGTGTGTGTGTGAGTGTATGTGTGTCTGTGAGGGTGTAAGCGTGTGTGTGTGTGTGTGTGAGAAAGTGTGTGTATGTAAGTATGTGCGTGCGTGAGTGCGTGTATGTGTGAGTGCGCGCGTATACGCCTTTACATATGTGCGTGTGAATGTGTACGTATGTTGGTGTGTGACTGTGTGTATGTGTGTGTGTATATATATATATGTGTGTGTGTGTGTGTGTTCTCACTACATTCCTTTATGAAGTTGGAAACGTTGCTACCAATATCAATCCAGAAGTGTTTGAACGAAACCACGTGAATAGTCAAATTAGATATTTTTCCTATACATTACGAGTTTTCCCCAAAATGTATAGACGTTGAGTGATTATAATGCGAGTGTTTAATAAAATACACTTAATTTTCAAATACAATAGTATCTACAGACCTTTTAATTTCATATTTTATGAGCACCAGTTTTCAAACAGATGACCGTTCTACTCCATGCACTGCTGATTACGCGAAGTAATGGCAGAACCAACATAAAAGCAACAAAAAATTCATTTGGTATTTGTGCGCATTCTCGTTTAATAGCTACCGTGAATCAGTCGACTGTTGCTGGTCATGAATCTTAAACCGTCATAAAGAAAAGTCTAGTGCTGGTGTGGTCTAGTGAGCGCAGAGTGTCTTCTACTAAACCACCTCGTTCAATCCACTTATTTGGCATAATAACATCAAGGTAGGTAGGCCCTTACATTATCATTTTAGTGTTGGGTTACCTAAAAACCCACAATTTCTAGTCGCTGCAATTTCATGAAATGAGACCAGTCGCAGTACTGTCAAAAAGCTTGGACCTCTTAATCCTTTTGATCATAATATTTACTGTACTGTAACAGCTGGATAATTGACATGGTGTCTCTCTGTAATGTGTGAATGCTCAGATCCCCAGAAAGTGCAATTGTGGCGGTTAACTGAACCATTTGATTTAAATATATCCTCATAATTTTTTGGAATGATTTCATCTTCTTAACATTTTAACAAGTCCCACTCGCAAAATTCCACTTTTCGGTGCTGATCGTCTACTACGAAGCATCTAGTGTTCTTGGAAGTTAAATTTTCAATGACAGCGCTTTATTATGCAATGGAGGATTAATTTTCAAATTCCAGTTAACATGCCGCAAATATTTTCTTGAACTCTGCCAATGAGTTTCTATTGATCGTTCTTACCTGATAAGACTTGCCGAAATTCGTACTCTTCTCGAACAGTTTTTCTGAACATTCAGAAAAGTTCTAATCACTTCAAACTTATCTCTAATTTGAGCGATGGCAAGGTACGTTGGCAGATCGTTTGAAATACCCTCTTGAACTGTCGTCGCACTTCAACTGCGCTCTAGAAACTCCAGTACCACTTTAAGAGAAATTTCCTTTATTCGAAGCTTACTGTGGCACCCTTCATTATGTCTAATGGGTTAAATCTAAAGAAAAATGAAAATTCAGAGAATTACTAACTGTACTATTTCAGCTGCGTATAAAGTATTGGAGGACATCTTATGTCTGTGTGTCTATCTATATAAATACATATACATGCATGCGTACATACATACGTATATATAAATAGACACACAAACACACAAACACACACACACACACACACATATATATATATAATATATATATATATATATATATATATATACACATATATATATCAGTCCATATAAGTCTATGCGTTATGCACTCACACGCACACACCAAACACAGACACATACGCGCAAACACAACACAACACACACACACAAACAGACACACACCTATAAACAACTATAACTTCAACAGGAAAAAAATCTCCTTCCTAACAACTGCTCTTGAAGCAATTTAGTGAAGAGAAAGAGAGAGAGAGAGAGGGGGGAAAGTGGGAGAGAGGCTGGAGGGAATGGGCGAGAGGGTGAGAGAGTAAGAGTGAGAGAGAGAGAGAGTAAAAAACTGAGAAAGCGAATGGTTATAAAACTCTGTTTTACAACTATGTTAATCCTTTGATCCCTCCGAGGAACACTCCTAGCCACTGGGTGTTTAAAAGATTTTATTATAATTGAATAATTGGATATTATGAGGAATTGCATAAAGATAATTATCAAAACATTTTGTGTATTGTAGAACATAATCAATTTATTGCAGATAAATGTTAACAGCAAAATCTTACATGAACCCCAAAGGGTGATGTGGCCCCGGTTGAGAACCACGGATACCAAACAATAATGTCGATATTTTTATTAACACCTTGAGCAGGTGTCTTCTACTATAGCCTCGGGCCCACCAAAAGTTTTGTGAGTGAATTTGGTAGAAGCAGATTGAAAGAAGTCGGACGTTTACTCACACACACACATACACGCACCTACTCATACACATGCATATATATTTCTTTACTACCCACAAGGGGCTAAACACAGAGGGGACAAACAAGGACAGAGAAAGGGATTAAGTCGATTACATCGACCCCAGTGGGCAACTGGTACTTAACTTATCGACCCCGAAAGGATGAAAGGCAAAGTCGACCTCGGCGGAATTTGAACTCACAACGTAACGACAGACGAAATACGGCTGCGCATTTCGCCCAACGTGCTAACGTTTCTGCCAGCTCACTGCCAGCTCACATGCATATACACACACGCGTGTGTGTGTATGTATGTGTCCATTACAAACTTCGAATAGACAGTGAGCAGCGACGCCTGCTGGGTTCGGCTACATCATATTGAGAAGAGGCAATCACCCCGAAACTAGTCTGTGTATGTTGAACCAGTGACGTGAAGCTGCTTACCTCCCCTGTACAAAGATTGTAAAGGACACAGGTTTGTGTGTCACATAGCTAATCAAGAGCAGTATTCGTCCTTTTTTTCTGGACTGACATGTTAGCTTGGCGATAACTATTGATATATATATATTATATATATATATATATATATATATATGTACTGTTTTGTAACTCACGTGGTAGGATTTTGGAGGGAAATACGAATTCCCTTGTCTATATAAATGTGGATATGCTAGTTGACTTTGGTATCTTTCGATGTCGCTTGATGGAAGATATAAGAGGTAAGTTTTTCCTAGCATTTCTAGATTTATGGGAAATATTATGTTGATAAGGAAATGAACCTTACGATTCTAATGCAGAAACGTACGTCCATATTGAACCCGAATACTGTGTGGTTTCGTTGTTTTTCTTCTTCTTTTGCCATATGTGAGTTACAAATATTGTTGTCTGTGGAGACTTATTTTTGTAGTAAAAGGAAATAGTAGTCCTTTGGCTGCTATTTCTAATATTTTCGGTATGTGGTTTAAGCAACTTCTTGCAAAAAAACCTTATTTTATATATATATATATATATATATATATATATAGATATATATATATAATATATATATATATATATATATATATATATATATATATATATATTTATATATATATATGCATACACATATATACATATATATTTATATTTATGTGTGTGTATATATGTGCGTGTATATATTCTTTCTTTTCTTTTATATTCTTTTACTTGTTTCAGTCATTTGACTACGGCCATGCTAGAGCACCGCCTTTAGTCGAGCAAATCGGCACGGGAATTATTCTTTGTAAGCCCAGTACTTATTCTATCGGTCTCTTTTCCCGAACCGCTAAGTGACGGGGACGTAAGCACACCAGCATCGGTTGTCAAGCAATGCTAGGGGGACAAACACAGGAACACAAACACATACACACACACATATATATATACATATATACGACAGGCTTCTTTCAGTTTCCGTCTACCAAATCACTCACAAGGCAATGGTCGGCCCGGGGCTATAGCAGAAGTCACTTGCCCAAGATGCCACGCAGTGGGACTAAACCCGGTACCATGTGGTTGGTTAGCAAGCTACTTACCATAGAGCCACTCCTGATATATATATATATATATATATATATATATAATATATATATATATATATATATATATATAAGAATGTAAGATCCAAGCATCGAGGTATAGGAAGAAGTTGAACTTCAACCACCCGTTGAAAGATAGGAAAAGTTTTTCAGGAGCAAACGTGGTTTTTTGAGTCGGAATGTTGTGGATTTTTTCCGTTTCGAAGTACGATAAGCTACATAGAATTATTTTTTATTTCACCGTAGGCATCCAGGGCTGCAAACTATGCGAATTAAATACAAGAGTTAAGGAATGCAGTATATAATATCCAGAGTATATATGTTTAATTGCGAGCGGAACTTAGGGAATGGTAAATATTGAAATGAGGTGCATGCCGTAGGCTACCCTTCAGGCCAAATGAAATTTACGTTGTCGTAAGGAGGTATATATATATATTTGTATAAGCAAAAATTAGATTAGTTAAAATATGTTTGACATATTTGAACTTATAAAGGCAAAGTCACTGCAGTTACCGTGGATAAAATATTTTTATCTCATGGTAAGAAGATGTAAAATCACTATATCTGTCCAGTGCTGCCTTTTTTCCAGATTCCTTGATGCTGCATTTCTAGCTTATTATTATATATATATATGTGTGTGTGTGTGTGTGTGTGTGTGTAGCTCAAATCTACGGAAAACAAAAGAGGAGATGGTGAAGGAACAACAAGCACGTGTATTAAGTTAACGCTCAGGAAAATGGAAAAGTCTTTAAGGTTTCGAGCCTATATTTTTCGACGGAAAGGATTAGGAAAAAGAAAAATGTTTAGGGATTAACGGTTCAACATGATGAAATGGCCGGAAGAGAGAGGCTGAATGAAAGGGAGATAATGATAATAATGATAATAATAATAATAATAATAATAATAATAATAATAATAATAATAATAATAATAATAATAATATTAATGGAACTGCTCATATCCTACGCAAAATACTTTCTTTGTAATCTTAAGTTTTAAAACAAACATAATTTTCGTATGGTTTTTTAGGCATTCACTTGTACAACACTAAGTACAAACCAAATATATGACACCCTAGGCATAACACCAACATGAACTTCCAACTTGTTGTCTCTTGAGGTCTCTGGGTGAGACTTGGAGCCAGCTTGTGCAAATGTAAAGCAAAAGTCAAACATAGAATACTACTACTACTACTACTACTACTACTATACTACTACTACTACTACTACTACTACTAATAATAATAATAATAATAATAATAATAATAATAATAATAATATAAGAAGAGAAGAAGAAGAAGAAGAAGAAGAAGAATAACAATAACACTTAGCGCAAACCTCCCCCAGGGTAACACCAACCTCCTCTCAAATATTAGCCTGAGATGATTTTTAAAATGACAATATTTGAAATAAACACGACTGCTCTCGCAAACGAGAATACTAAAAGTGAACGCGACCGCTCTCGAAAATTAAATAGAAATACCGGAAAAGTAATCCAAAATCCTTGTCCGGTACTTGATTCCAAAGATATTTTGGAATGTGCAGGGGTGTGTGCTGGCCGTGTTTGTAATGATGTGTGTGTGTCGTCTGTAGTGGGAATAGGGACAGTTTTTCTTTATCAAGGCCGTTTTTAGTCTATCCACTGATATAGTGCCTTTACGACCACAAAGTTCTATAGCGAAAAAATTATCCGCGCTTGAAAGAAAACGGAAAGGATCTGCATATGGTGAGTTTAGCAGAGGTTTTACATCGTTTAGTACAAAAACGTGACTCTAAGAAGTAAAGCTTACTTTAAGGCTGTTGTGTCGACACCCCCAGACGATGAAGTCGGCCAGCCGAATATGTAGATATAGAGGGAGAAGTCTAGATATCGAGAGTTGAGTAGAAGTCATCCGAACATGCGATATAACAAAGGCAGTGCTAGAAAAGCAGTTGTCAAGTAGATAAGAAGTTTTAAACAGGAGCAATATATTCAAAATTGGTAAAAGTAGAAATTGTCGAAGATAAATTCAATTTATTATTTTTACTGAATATGTTAGTGTTATTTAATTTCTGAACGGTCTTACTGCCGTTTGTTTATGTAGTTTGACTTCTTTATCCACTAGTTTTCTACTAAGGTAGAAACGCAAATAAAATTAATAATAGAGAAATGAACACAAAACGTTGAAAGCAGCAACACCGCCATAACATACGTGGAAACCATAAGAAGGCTTTCAATGCAGATAATCAAAGAAAGACTTGAAAGTGAATGTAACACCGTAATATGTCGTGTAAAGTAAATATAACAAATAATCCAGAATCCTTGTCCGGTACCGAATCGATCCCAAAATCTAACCAGTTCATGCCAGTTACGAGGCCAAACATCACTGAAAGTTTAATCCGAATACATTGAGCGATTTTTGAGATAACTTGTCCACGGACAAAAAAACCTAATACGACTGAAAACAATACCTCCGCGTTCGCCAAGGCGGAGGTAATAAAGGCATCGAAAGGGCGATGCATGCCCTGGGCGTGCACACAGATAAATTAAAATTTAATTTAATAATCTCAGACGTATTCATATTTCAACAAAAATGCATCAAGAAATATTTCTTCTGCTTATCTTTTATACATATATAACAAACAAACAAAAAACATTTTGAGTTACCAGATGAAAATTTAATGAGTTCGAGCCATTCATCCAATGTGTATTTCTGCCTAATTTGGTGAAATTCCGTTCAGCTGTTTTCCAGTTATTTTGCAAACACACAGACAAACAGACAAAGGCGTGCGACTATAATACCCTGCCTACTACTAATTATAATAATTATCATTATTTGTCCCGAACGAACTAGCATATATATATGTGTGTGTGTGTGTGTGTGTGTGTGTGTGTATGTATGCGTATGTATATTGTTTTGCAATCATTGTGACCTGGAATTTGATAATAGTAATGCATCCTTCCATGTGCATATTACTAAGTTTGCAGGGAAATGCAGACGACTAACTGAGTGGATTTTCTGAATTTTCAGAACGAGAGACCATAAAGGTCCCATGGAGGACATTTGTCCTAAGTCGTCTTGTCTAAGGCTAGGAACTACGGATCTCGAAGCATTCAAAGGAAGATATAGGAAAAAAGCCTCAATGCAACAAATTAGCTATGGAGAAAGTCTCAAGAGTTTAAGACTGGAACGAGGGTAGGAGAAATATATGCCATAATATACATCATGGAAAGACTGGTCCAAAATTTTGGCGTTGAAACATATACAAACGTCAGAGCAGAGTTCCATAGCGAACTGCCAAAAATTCCTTCCCCGCCAACATGTAGGAAACTGAAATAATTTGTAATTCAAAGGCGCCATAGTTCTTCAAAATCCTCCCGAAGGACCTAAAAGACCAGTATGGTGTGGATGTAAACGTCTTCAGAACTATACAGGATATCAAGAGTGTCAGATGCCTCAACTTTACGGCGAGAAGTGGGGTATGAGTGTAGCCTCATCAAACTCCCTCATTAACCAAAAGCCAACTACTAAAGGTGGATTAATAAGTGTGTGGCGAGTTGGTAGTGCCGCAACATGAGCCGAATCTGAAAAAGAGCAAAAGTGTAAAAAGTATACATAACGATAAATGTCGCCCTTTTCAAGCCTGGCCAGGCTCATGGGCCCGGTTTCCCGGTTACTGTGTGGTATGTGTTCCCCCCAGCTGGACGGGACGCCAGCGTTACTCAAGAAACAGGAAGAGAGAGTGAGAGAAAGTTGTGGCGGAAGAGTACAATACTAATTTCATTTGCTCTGCAGTTCTTACTTTCCTGTCCATTGACATATCTATCTATCTATCTATCTATCTATCTATCTATCTATCTATCTATCTATCTATCTATCTATCTATCTATCTATCTATCTATCTATCTATCTATCTATCTATCTATCTATCTATCTATCTATCTATCTATCTATCTATGAATGATAGAATACTCACATACATGTGTATAAGTATATATAGCGACTTATATATGAAATTAAATTAAAAATATATTTGCACACTTACAGTACGAATATTGATATATAGCTGATATAAAAATTTATGCTTCATATTCTAAATCTCTAAAGATATATAGCGATTCCATCTCTGCTTCGATTTCTGACTGAGAATATTCATAACATACTTATGGGTAAATATATTTGTTTTGTTTACCCTCCCATAGCGTTCTTTGACAAACAATGCAAACTTATTCGAAGCGATTGTTGGCGTCTTCATCAGACTACTGTTTTTACAATGGTTAATATGTATGTATGTATAAGTTTATATACATGTACACAGATATATTTATGCGTATGAATACACATGTATATACATATATAATATGTATTCTAGCATCTATGCATCTATATATTTATATATTTATGTACACATCTATATATACTCTACGTTCTAGGGCACTGTTTTACACCTACGTATTTTGCATTTGAAATATATATGTATATATATATATATATATACATCTAGATTTATATACATATCTATATAAACATACACACATATGAGCACATCCACACTTAAACACACACACACACGTGTGCACACACGCACACACACACGCATACAGGGACACGCACACTTATACATATGTATTGTAAATTTGATTTGCACGGTTAATTTGGTGAAATTTAACGACAAAATTCACGAAAAATACGAACTGCCTTGACGGTGGTTGGTTTTATTTATTGTTAAAAAACGTTGGATAGCTTTGAACATTTTACCTTGGAAAATGTTTACTAAAAACTTCCTAAAACAGCAAATGAAAATACAAAAGACTTTCTTACATTGTTGATTTAGGACAAATCACCGTGGAATCTTGGAAATTTACTCAATTTGAAGCATGAAACAAACGTGGGCCCTTGATAATTCAAGTGCAATGAAAAATCGGTTTAAGTTGTGTCTACCTTTTATAATCAAATCACAAAATCTTGGTTGCGCAGGATTAGTCTAGTGACTGGTTAGTTGAATATTTCTGTCCTGGTTCCAAAAGTGTTTGTGAGAAAAATAATTCAAGCATAATGCACGTTTATATTTCCACAACGCTTCTGATCATAATGCAAATCATCATTCATTCTACCATTTCATATCTCTTCAGGTAGACTTCATTCCATCAAACACACCTTTGCTACAACAGCCTATGAATGAAGGAATCGTTTTCATTTTCGAGAAATATCAATTTTAATAATAAATTTAGGTCAGTTGACTACACCTACATCCATTCATCCTTCCATGCAGTTTTTTTCACCCATGCAGTAACGGCAGTAGAGTCATTAAGGATCTCCATAGTGTCCTCTCAGAAGCAAACGCCATTAGATTTTTGCTTCTGAATTTCGAAGCATGACTAACTGAAACCATGGATATTACTCAACAATCTTGTTTTTCATCTATCCTTAAGTTTGCTGCTGGTTGACTTAGTTTGAAACATACGTCCTGCTATACTTGCCTGTCACATTCTTTTCCCATAACCGTAGTACCACAACTGTGCTTCCTCAACGCGAAAAAGTAGCGGCTGAACGAGTAGAAATTTCTTGGCCTCCGAGCTACGCAATCTTTTAAGTGACGTTACACCGGTGACCCTTCGTTGGGTCCTTGTCTCAGTCGCTTTATTACATCTTCTAATGATATTCCTATATTAGTAAAATAAATTCAAACTTTGCTGTAGAAGCAGTTCTACAATGTAAATATTACCAATAACTCAGACTGAATGTTCGTCTATTGTTTAGACACTAGAAAATGCAATTTATCAATAAGAAAAAGCCCTTAAAGACAAAATCGCTTAGCTCTGAATTACATTGTGCTTTTGTAGAAGTAAGGCACAAATAAAGGTTGCACTTATCTCGAGGTGCAATCAATTACAATCCCTCAGATCACGGGAAACCAGTAAGATCTCAGAGGTGTATCCGCACGTACGCTCTCCCCAATCTTTGACCAGAAAGAACTTCTACCCTACGATCTCTCTGAACACTCGTCCATTGCTCGCAACACATCGTTGAGAAAAGAAGCTGATCGGACCTGCCACTTTTTTCCATGATGTCATTTCCTCTCCATTCCGAGCCCTTGACGTAATGTCACTTGCTCTTCCATTTGGTCCCCCATCTTTACTCCACAGTTTTTTCTTAACACTTATTAAAAGTCTTTAAACGATTTTTCTCCCGGAAGGAAAACTGCATGTTTTGGCGTTTAAACACGAGATGTACATTAAGTGTGTGGTATTGATGACCATAAGTTTGTTAAAGAATTGTCAGAGAATTTCAAAAATAGAAATCAGCATTGTGCAGTAACTTAGCATCGCAAATATGCATTTGAAAATGTTAGCATATGTATTTTGCTGGGGATATGGAAATGATTCCATCCAAATCTACTCAAAGAAAAGCATATGAGTGGACGAAACCGGCTCAATCAGTTACAAATGTGAGATCGCGAGATGTTATTTGAATTGATAAAGATCTCCACCAATCTGAAGTCCTTAAAAAATAAATGGAAACACGTGCCTGATCCTAAAAACAAACTTCAAAACGTTAAAAACCACTAATATATTTCTGTTTTATTAAAAGCCTAATTGAAATAAACTCGTGCTTTTTGAGCGATTTTCAGGAACAACAAACCACGTTTTGAACGAATTGTGAAATTTAGAAGATCTGTAATAGTAGCATTGAATTGATTATCGGGAAGAATTAGGGGTTCACATGAAGGCAACATTTCAAACCTCAGTGCACATTATTAAAGAAATAAATATCTAATAGACATAGTAGCAACAATCACGTTTAATACATACACACGTAATACATATGTAGATACATATATACCAATATGTATGCACACATACAAACATCCACACAACAACAAGCACTATATATATATACTTTCCCTTTATAAATAAATATATATATATATATATGTATATATATATAATATATATATATATAATATATATACATATATATATATATATATATATATATATATTATATATATATATATATATATATATATATATATATATATATTTACATACATGTATATACGTATGTATGTACGTATAATTTTGGATCTTTTAGTGGAGAAGGTATTAGCTAAAATAAGCATGAATATTTTTATATCCAATTACGCATAATTTTGTTCAAAAGACATTTACTTTAGAAAGTGTAGATATTTTTCTCAATTGAATTAAGTTTAATTTTGTTGAAAAGGTTTTCTGTATATGTAGGAGTATTATAGGCCTACTGTATTTGAAATAAGTGTATAGTTCTTTCGAATGTTAAAAGAAATGTGATACCGAAATAAAGATAAAAAAGAGATATCTGTGAAAATAATATACAACTATATATATGCATGCAAGCACAGATGTATGCATTCATACAGAAGTACACAAACACACACACACACTTACACTCACATGTATGTATGTACACAATTATAAATACGCAATTGTATAAGTTGTATATTTTTGTGAGACTGTTTGCTTAAAGGAAATTTACTAAACAGTTGCTTCAGAATATTCTTTCTAATATATACATACACTCATACACACGCACGCACGTACACACAGACACAGACACACAGACGCACACGCACAAACACGCACATATACACACACATGTACACACACACACGTGCCGACACACACTCACAAGCAAACATACACATATAACTACACATTTACAGAGGTCTATATATCGATAATTTTCCTTCGCATTAATTCATACCTCTTTTAATAAAATCCTTATATTTTTGTCATAATTTTTTTTTCATGAAATACGAAAAACTAAAACAAAAAAATTAATGCAAAAATAAATAATATATATGAAAAAATAGTAAATATAAAATCTGTTTTAGAAATTATTTGTTTCGGTAGATTTAGCCTCAAGGGAAACAAAATACGCCATTTTGAATTGCCATTTTTTCCTTCCAACAGCTGTTGCAGTAAGGAATTGCTGCAATGTACAATTCGACTGCTTTTCCTGGAAGCAACAAATTCTTTCTAAGTGGATGCACGTTGTATCTTTTTTTTTTCTTTTCATATATTAAGTGATATAAGATAAAGCAAAATTAATTCATTATTCAAAGCATGGAGCGGTTTGTACGGAGATGACGATGGCCAAAAGGTGGTATATAAATGTAA
Source organism: Octopus sinensis (assembly GCF_006345805.1). Classification (NCBI taxonomy): domain Eukaryota; kingdom Metazoa; phylum Mollusca; class Cephalopoda; order Octopoda; family Octopodidae; genus Octopus; species Octopus sinensis. The sequence continues at coordinate 78,008,889 of NC_043001.1, forward strand.
ATATTCCATATCGAAATAAAAATCCAAGTACACGTTTGCTCGCATGTGCTTATTAATATAAACCAGTCGGCGGCATAGGCCGCTAGATATAGCAGCCAAATTTTTAAAAGTTGGAAACAGAACGGGTTTACAGAGCATTATATTTTACTTGTTTCAATCACTGGATTTCCAGCCATGATCCAACACCGCCTTGACGGGTTTAGTTGAAAAAATAGTTTCTCATTTCTAAAGTCTAGGACTTATTGTATCGATCTCTTTTGTGGAAATCTGGTTGAGACGAGCCGTAAACAAACCAACTGTCAAGCGATGGTGACAAGTGCACGCGTGCACACACACACACACGCACACACACACACACACGCACACACACACACACACACGCATATAGAAATACTACGGGCTAATTTTAGTATTCGTCCTCTAAATCCGCTCACGATATTTTGGTTGGTTCCCCCGGGGATGTAGTAGAAGACACATCCCAAAGGTGCCGCACAGTGGGACTGAACTCAAAACCTCGTGGTTTGGAAGTAAACTTCCCAAACACACCACCACGCCTCTGCTGAGGTAACATAATGGAAAGTGTAATATCTGCATAAAAATGCTGTTGGTTACAACCGGACTGTCTTTTAATATACACCAGCTAGAACGGGTTTAATTTCGAACTAACCATAATTAAGTATCGTTTCACTGAAACTCGGAATCTCAGTGGAGCCGTATTAGTGATCAAGTCGCAGTTGGAGCGACGAAATTTTTGACCGCTTATCATAAACGATTAAGTGAAATTAACGGTTGAGTGATTTGGATGGCTGATATGTGTATTTCACGCTGCAATTGTTTTAGTTTCAACCCATTCTCAGATCAGCTTACTTGCCAGGCTTAGTACACCTCTGAAATTTCGATACCTTCAACCAGGCTATCCAAATCTCGAGGAGCACAGTTACTTGTTCTTTAAGTATTTGACTCCGTAATTAATTTTCATGATAAATCTCGTACTGATATTAATTAGCCGTGAAAAACTACAATTGGTATCTTCTGCAATATTTTTCAGCATTTTTATAAGTATTAATAATATTTTATAAACTTAAGGTTTATAAACGATCACCATATAATGACTAAAGAAAATTGTCAATACACGGTGACCGCTTAATGCTTAGGGTGTTGGACTCATTATTGTAAGATTTTGGTTTCGATTCCCAGACCGGGCAACGCATTGTGTTCTTGAGCAAAGCAATTCATTTTACATTACTCCAGTCCGCTCAGATTGCAAAAATGAGCAATCCTGCGTAAAATCACTTTCCGCAGTTAAAATTTTGAACGGATATATATCTACTTTGTTCGTTGGAAGACCGAAAGAAGATAGTAACTGCGCAACAACGTCACTTCATAAAACACTTTATTTAAGTGAAAATTAATTTATTCTTAGTGGATTGATAGAACAGCTAAAATTCCCAACCTAGAAGTAGGTTGTTATATAGAACTGAAGTTGTCCTAGATTGCATATGGGCTGGTTTCAGATTGTACAAATATAATTTTCGCAACAGAATCTTGTGTTAAGCTAAGGTTAAATACCACATAGTAATGACAGTGAAAATACCTAACAGACGTGCTATGGTGAACCATCCGACTATTAAATGAATCTTCATTTGCTACAGTTATTTCCTCCATTTTTTCGCGCATTGTCGAGCTGTGGCCAACCCAACCCTATTCTCTCTCATATTACGTCTTGCTTCTTTTATCGCTGTTTCGCTCTTCCTTATTCCGCCTTTCTCTCTCTCGTGCACTCTCACTCTCTCTCTCAGTTTTCTTACTCTTCTTTCTCTATCTTCCTATTTCACTTTTTATTCACTACTTCCCATCTTGCCTGTCTCTCCTGCCAAAATTCTAATTCCCTGATTCACTGACTGAAAATATCAAATATGTTAAACCCATCCTACTTTCCTATCATCAACACAATCTACTCAAAAACGAGAAAATGTCGTTAGTCTGCCGTGAATGCTAATTTGTTTTTACTGCCAAGCCATAAAAATGTGATGGGTACTTATATTTAAAAAGGGATTGTGAGTGGCAGAACACCATAGGGACTAACAGGCTGGGACTTCTATGTATCATTTCCAATCTCTGCCCTAACGTAAACCGTTAATATTTTTTTTACTATACTCTTCTTTTTTTTTTTGGCTCTCACGGGATCGAATTTTATTAAAGAACAGTAAAAAAAGGTAATAATGAAACAACATTTTATCAAAAAGCTCATCATTGCAAAGTTCACATATCTGTTCAACCTCATGCAGCAACATGCTTCGAATGGATCTCACGAAACTCTCATAAAAAGAAAAACTATATTATATTAAATCAGGATGAACGTGGGATTGAATTTTCATGGATTCAGCTGGCTAGCTGCTTTTAACAGCTCAGAAAACTTAATGATTAGAAAGCAAAATAAAATGTCATGAACCTCTCTTGAATGCTAACACTTTTACTGCACAGCCATAAAACTGTGATAATTATAGCTTTCACCTAAAGAGGGTGACTAGTCACTGAACATAGAGTAACAGACTGACGAAAACCAATTTTTTTTTATATATTTGTGTTGCACGTATTGTTTTTATTTGTGCCTGTTTTATTTTTTTCCGCTGCATTATTTGCAACACTCCAAATATAACAAACAACAAAGCTATCAAACGGTCTCTTAGAACAAGAAAGAATAAAATCTCATGTTTTATTACTTCTTGCTGTGAAATCGTGTCGGTGGTCAGTTTGCAGTTGCGCGACGAAAATTTGGACATCACATCATATAAATTAGAAGTAAATTTAACAGTTTTTGTGTCATATTAAATGGCTAAAATGGCTCTTTCGTGCTCCTAAATGCTTTAAATTCAACGCACAGCCTAAGATCAAGATCAGTACAAGACATGTACAACATCCGAATAAAAAATTGCTTTATTGAAAGACGCCTTAACTTGGCATTCAAAAATCATTCTAGGTATGCATCTATTTTTTGCTCTCGTTGCCTCTCTTCCTTTCGCTATGTGTATTTATGTGAACAGAAACACAAGCTGACAAAATCATATGCACACATACACAGACATGCGTGTATATATATATATAACTTAAGTATAGCGATTCAAATAACCTAGTGTTAGAACTCAAAATAATATTCTTCAAAATAAAACTTTAGTTGAATACACAGCGTAATAAGAAATTAAATAAATGAAAAAGGAGCAGGAATTACACTATCGACTACATTAGCTTACATCTGTTCTGTTTCTGCTATAAATAGCAGTCCACTCAGAGTGTGTTTGCATCACCATATAGCTTCGCCGGAGCTTCTGAAATGATGTGCGTGTTTATTTGGGAAAGTATTCACATACGTTGAAGAGATTCACCGTCAAAAATATAAAAATGCATTAGAGATGTAAGTACAGAGTATATGTGTATGCACACATCTATCTATCTATCTATCTATCTATCTATCTATCTATCTATCTATCTATCTATCTATCTATCTATCTATCTATCTATCTATCTATCTATCATCTATCTATCTATCTATCTATCTATATCTATCTATCTATCTATCTATCTATCTATTTATCTATCTATCTATATCTATATCTATCATCTATCTATCTATCTATCTATCTATCTATCTATCTATCTATCTATCTATCTATCATCTATCTATCTATCTATCTATATATATATATTATATATATATATATATATATATCTATCTATATATATATATATATATATATATATATATATAAAATTGAATAAGGGTAGAAATTGACATTAATCAATTAAAACCAGTGGCCTAGCATATTAAAAAATCCTAAGATTAAAATATTTATTACATACAAAATTTAAACCATTAATTTGTATGTAAAAATCCTTTAAATTTTGTCCTTTAAAAGTCAGTCCTTTAAATTTTGTATATATATATATATATATATATATATATATATATAGAGAGAGAGAGAGAGAGAGAGAGAGAGGCCCACAATGGACCTCTTTATAGATATGTATTCATATATTCATGAATAAACACACAAACGTACACAGATACATTTATATATAAATATACATACATACATAATACATACATACATACATACACACACATATATATGTGTGTATATGTGTGTGTGTGTGTGAGTGTCTGTATATACGTATACTACATCTTGTAGATATGATTCTATAACTGTATGTGGTAACTTATATATCCAGATATAGTAGGTAGTACCAAAGAAAACACTGTGCATCTGTTACGCAAGATAATTGATATTTTGTAGTATATAATAATATAAAAAATATAAATCGTTGATTGATATAACAGCATCTTGTTTCGAATACCTATTATCAAATCTACAACAGTGCATTCAAAAGACATTTTAAGATCCACAAACATTAGAACTTAACTGCAGCTCTTGGTGGTCCAAATCGGATATGCAATCTATGTGAGCGTCTTTTCATAACATTGTCTGGTTTAAAAAACCCCATCAGATGACATGATGGTTCTAAGGTCTACGTACAGGAGTTGGTCAAACTCTGCTTAAGGAGAAGACAACCGCCATGTATGTATGGATAGCATCGTAGATGTACGAAGACATATTTTGACATATATACATATAATCACACACACACACGCACACACATACACGCACACGCACGCACACACACACACACACACACATACACACACACACAAACACACACAAGAAAATGAGATGTAAAAGAAAGAGACAATTATCTGTACCTCATATTCGAGGCTCCGATGAAGCTATGAAATTTTACTGATGGACTCAACTATGAATACACTGTAGCTTATTGCAGAAACAGCAGTAAGCTAATGAAGTTCTTTTGATATTCGTCCATACTTTTGTCATCTCATTTTCTTATTATTGCTGTGTACTGGAATAACTCTTCGCTCTGAAGGATATGTGCATTGACCGCCTACACTAGATTATTTGTTTCGCAATTCCTAAGCGAATTTGTATTGATTTTAGATATTTACTAATTATATATATATATATGTGTGTATGTATATATATATATATATATATATATATATATATATATATATATATTATATATATATATATGTGTGTGTGTGTGGTGTGTGTGTGTGTGTGTGTGTGTGTGTGTAAGTGTGTGTGTGTCTATGCGCGTTGGCGCAGGAGTGGCTGTGTGGTAAGTAGCTTCCTTACCAACAACATGCCACATAGTTCCGTGTTTAGTCCCACTGCATGGCACCTTGGGCAACAATCAAAGGACTGAAACAAATAAAAGAATAAAAGAATATATGCCGGGTTGGCCAAAAGTCACCCGACGGTACATCGACGTTCCATAAATATTATCTGTAATTCTGTATTGATTCTATTGGGAAATTGTGTCGCTGAAGAACGACTTCAGTTTGAACAATTTTCATAATGCTTCAGATTTAGATTCTTTTATCGAATTCATTCAGTTGTAATGAATAGCTTTGATAAGGCCGGTTTCTCAGATTCTGTGGCGCGTGGGAATACAATTATATAGTGGGATACCTTTATATACACTTATATAGGGAGAATTCACGCACAAATAAAAACAACAACAAAAGGCGAAGACAGGTGGTGTAGACAACAAACTGATATATTAGTTTAACGCTAGGGAAGTGAAAAAGTCTTTAACCTTTCGAGCCTCTGCTCTTCACCAGATAGGAGCACAGAAAGAAATAAGGGAAGAAAATAAAGAATGTGTAATGGCTAGCGATCTATCATGACGAATGCTGGACAGAAGGATTACACAGGAGAGCTAGGAAGATGGGGAGATAATAAAGTAGTGGTGATCCCAAATATTGAAGGCACGTACATTAGTAGTTAGGTTATCCGGGTTAAGATCGTGGAAGCGATTCCTGGCGGTGTGTTGAGTCTTTTAGGGAAAAACTTTATTTTATGTTGCTCCAGGTCACTCAGTCGGCAAAATGATCAATACATTTATTTGAAAAGACCAGCCTTGTCACATTCTGTGCCACGCTGATTTTCGTGAATTCGCCTAAATCCATCCCTCTGACATTGCGTGATCGTCACATTGTCTTTTTCTAAACAGACTGCTCGAAAGACATAGAGTCAACGCATATTTCATCAAGTGGCAAAGGATTTGATAATTATTTTATAACGAAGAATATCATAAAAATCAAAGTTACTAGCACACAAATGTAAATCTTATCCATGTAATGTAATTTTTTTCATATTTGATACATCTGTGCGTTTGAATTATATTTATACTTTTCTGTTAATAAACCTTCCGTAAGTTTCTATTTTGTGGAATTCTATATCAAATTGTAATAGCGTCAACTAGTTTGTATATGGAAGAATACAGATAAGAAAGACAACTCAATGGCATGCAGAATGTGCGGTGAAACGGATTAGATCTTTCGGGATTTGGTCCCTGAATGCAAAATACATATACGCAGAGTTTATAAGAACGGGAAACATGAAACTATAGAAGAATACTTAAGAATTGGGGTTGATTTCTTCGACTAAAACCTTCAACATTATGTCACAGCATTGTCGCAATCCAATCGATGAAAGGTAAAATATAAAAGATACATTTCCAGTTCACGTATGATGCGGATTATTCTAACTTTCCACCCTTCAAGGGAGATGATACAAAGAACTGAATTGCAATATACTGAATAACCTCGTGGCTGTACGTTGCAAAATAATGGACATTACCAGAGTTAGAAGCATATCATTTTCCCACCACCACTATTAAATATGTTTTCAATTTCAAGTATATTGGCTGCGTGTATGTGTATATGTTTGTGATGCTGTCACGAGTTCGAAATGATTGATCACGTACAAAGAATGACAGATTCAAACCAGCGACTGTCATTTATAATTTGTTCACGCTCTCTTCATGTAGTATTTACTTGAAATCGTTGTTTGAGAAGCAATTGAAAAGCTATATCGTTTATTACGTTTCACTAGCAATATAAGGAATAATTCTCTGTATCACAACCAACCAGATAATGCTTAAATGGACCCAATCTTAGTACCGCCTAACTGGATGTTAATATCTTTCTATGCAACAGAACCACAGTAAATTTGACCAGAGTAACAAACTGAATCCAGTGTTATGTTCTGCTCATATGATTTACATCTGTTACTCTAACGGGCGGTGCATTGTATTCTTGAGTAAAACACTTCGTTTCAATTTGCTGCAAATGTGATGGAATGGCTTTGTTCAATCCAGGAGGATTATTATGATGTCAGTCTCTTATACGCCATGGAAACTAAGTAACCAGGCCTCTGTGTCCTAGGATTTGAGACAATAATATCCAGAAGTTCATGATGATGAAGAATATTCACAAGGTATGTCTGACATTGGTACATAAGGTAGAAACCTCTCACTCAAAATTTCCATCGTTTTATGCCTTTTGGACGCTTGTGACGGTGGCGCATCACCGCATCGTCACATGAGCTTACAAAACCTGCTAAAATAATGAGAGCTGTGCGATTTAGTGGTGATTATAGAGGGTGTGTAGGGATGTGTAAAATACCAGATTCACATCAGACATAATTGGTCAGAGATAATCCTGGATTTAAAGTTAATCCAATATTTCAGAGAATAGACAATTTCCACACTATTCTCCTGGGGTGTCCACCAAATAAAACAACTAAAATTTATTGAAAAAGATTAAATACTTTATCTTCGTTGTCAATCGCTTGAATATAGGATAGAACCTATTTTGCTTTACTGGAACCTTGTAGGTTGGTTACGACGACGAGGGTTCCAGTTGACCGAAACAACGGAACACCTTGCACGTGAAATTAACGTGCAAGTGGCTGAGCACTGCACAGACACGTGTATGTTTAACGTAGTTTTCGGGGAGATTCAGCGTGACACAGTATAACAAGACTGGCCCTTTGAAATACAGATACAACAGAAACAGTGAGAGAAAGTTGTGGTGATAGAGTACGGTAGTGTTTGCCACAATTCCCCTACAGGAGCGTCGTGGATCATTTGGTGTTTTCGCTCAATAAATACTCAAAACGCCCGGTCTGGGAATCGAAACCGCAATCCTATGACCGCGAGTCCGCTGTCCTAACCACTGGGTCATTGCGCCTCCACGCCTCGAAATATATGGTTTAACTCTTTCGTTACCAGCCTGGCTGAAACCGGCTCTGGCTTTGTAGTACAAATCTCTTGTTTTCATAAGTTTCCACCAAACTTTAGTCACAATTTATGTTCCTAAAACTAGCTTCATGATAACCAACTTATTTTACTAAATTCTTTATTATATTTTAAGTAATTGAAAGAAACACGGAGCATCTCTCAATACATACAGTAACGAAAGGGTTAATAATACACATATATGATTCAAAGGAATGGTTATCATGCTACATAATTTTAAACGACTGTCAACATTAAGAAGCTCTTATTTAAGACATCATTTAAGAATATAATAACTTAAAAGTATCACGCGTTGTTGGACACACTTATTACGGGAATATTAAGTAATTGATCTTTCTGTCTTACGCTTTATTTCTTTCGGAAGATTATACATTTATCTATTAACTAAATTATTATATTGGAATTTCAACAATTGTTCCACAAGTATTTCTTTGTCACCATAGATGTAGTATCAGTTGTACCGTAATGTGAATGTTATTTTGTGCTCAATAACCGATCTATTCATCAGGGCATCGATGACGTATTCATCTTCTCGTAATATCATTATCTAATTAAGGGACACCGGATATATTTCCATTTTCTCATCACATTACTTGAACATTTCATTTCTAAATATTTCAGTCTTTCGAGGCGAGTCAGCCAAAACTACTGTTGCGAGTGAGAGCGTCGAAGTCGTTGATCGCTTAGCTTATCTTGGAGTATGATCCACAGCAGCATTAGTTGCGAGTCCTAAGTCTTAAAATTGTTTGGACGTGCTCATGTAGTTGTGGAGTCATTTTACAAGCGTGTTTGGTGCTGCCGATATCTGAGTCAGAGGACAAATTTTCTTGTCTTCAGGCCTATAGACCTCACTCTCCTGTCCTTCAATTACTGTAGAGGCACGTCGCATCACCGCACGTTGTTTATATTTTCACACGCTTGTTTTCCTACGACAACGTGCCTCACAGCACCTATATTTCATATATGAGAGAAATACTTCTGTATCCTGATCTGATTTACATTTAATTATTATTATCATTATATGTTTGACTTTTGCTTTGTATTTGTACAAGTTAAGTCCAAGTATCACTCAGAGATCTCAAGAGACAACAAGTCAGAAGTTCAAGTTGGTGGTATGCCAACGGTATCATATATTTGGTTTTACACATAGTATTGTTCTAGAGAATGTTTAAGAAAACATAAGAAAATTAAAATATTGTTTTTAAATTTGAGACTACATAGTCAGTGTTTTACGTAGGATATGGGCAGTTCCCATGGGCACTATCTTTTGAATTTCTGCCCTTTTGGCATTTCCTGGTATTTTTTATTATTATTATTATTATTATTATTATTATTATTATTATTATTATTATTATTATTATTACTACTACTACTACTATTATTATTATTATCATTATTATTATTATTATTATTATTATTATTATTATTATTATTATTATTATTATTATTATTATTTTTATTTTCACCACGATCATCACCATTATTAAGTTTCGACATCTGATAGTTTCGGGTGAATTTTTACTGTGTCACTGCGAGTTGTGTTCTTATGTAGGGCTTCGGAATGCAGAGTACATGCTGTAGGTGTTGTTCATTTTAGTGGGTATTTACTGTATGAGTCTGTCTATTTCGCTTTTGGGAACTTTCCCTTCTCGTAAGGAAGCTTGCAATTTTCTTATAGCTATACTTTTTCATCAATATCTTATATACTTCTTTTATTATTTCTGTTTGTTTTGTGTATGCTGTTGCATTGTAGAATGTATATATCACTTCAATGTAGTCATCATCAATTCGTCGGTCTCTTTTTCTTTTGTTTCTGCTGTAGCTATTGACATAAGAGATGGGTCCATCTTTACAGCATTACATTTTTGACAGAACAACATCTCTGCACCTTTTGCTGAGGCTTCTTTCTATCACGATTCCGTTCCTCTTCATAGCCTTATCCTTGACCATAACCATTCTCTTCCAGTGATTAGAATGAAGCTTGTTGCAGTTCTTGTTAAAGTTATTTGAATTCACGTGTAGAATTTTGTAAGCGTTCTCGTGTGGAATGCATTTGTAGCTTTAGGCTGTCTAATGTTGACTTAATCATCAAGAACCCTCCTAAAGTTTATTATTGTCACCACCAGCACCACCACCAAAATCATCACCACCACCACCACCACCACCAACACCAACACCACCAATACCACCACCACCACCACCACCACCACCACCACCACCACTACCATCATCATCATCGTCATCCTCATTATCATCATCATCATCAATAACAATATTACTACTACTACTACAACTACTACTAATGATGATGATGATGATGATGGTGATAATTGTCATAATAATAATAATAATAATAATAATTATAATAATAATAATAATAATAATAATAATAATGATAATAATAAAAATAATAATAATAATAATAATAATAATAAAAATAATAATAATAAAAATAAAAATAATAATAATAATAATAACAATAATAATAATAATAATAATAATAATAATAATAATAATAATAATAATAATAATAATAATAATAATAAATGCTCTGATGCAGTACCAGACAGTGTCTCTCGTGGCTCCTGATCTTAACTGATTGGAAGTGTTATCATGTATATTGTTTTGTCTTAGTATAAAAGATGGGTTACAGCAAATATTCTGCTCAATAACACAGATTTGCTTGTCAGTTGTTTGACCTTAACCAGTTGAGCATGTCCCTTAGTGGCTGACGATATGTGCATCTCTGATCACGAGCGAAAGAAGTGGAGAATCATCATAGCCGTGTGTTGAAAGGAATTCTTAGAGGTTTGGATAATTCACCTCTGGAAACATTTGTGGTTCGTTCAAAGCCCTTAAACAATCCTTATTCAGGGAGCTTTTTAGCAGGATGGGCTACTCGACCAGAAAAAAATTCTAACTGGGCCCAACCTGCAAGGTCATGCGCTGTTTATCTTGATGTGAGATCACCATGTCGTGCACATATGGTTGTGATGCATGTGCCTAGTGTAGTCTTATCATATGGGTAGTCGTGATGGGTGTACTGGGCTTCGTATATTTTACCCCAGTGTCACTTTGATGGCATGCACTGCTCCCTCAGTCAATAATGATGATGATGATAATAATAATATAATAATAATAATAATAATAATAATAATAATAATAATAATAATAATAATAATAATGATAATAATAATAATAATAATAATAATAATAATAATAATAATAATAATAATAATAATAATAATAGTAATATTTTTGTTCTAGCCTCTTTGCTCTTTTGTAAAGTTATTACATTCCAACAACCAAAGTTTAACAGGTTTCTTTTATTGTTCTTATATTTATCTCACTTTATCTCGGCTTAAATAATCTAGATGGCCATACATCTGTAGGTAATGCGAAGCTTAATGAAGACAACATATTTTTAGGATTTCTTTCCCCACCCCACCTCGGATATAAAAGACGCAGTGTTACACCTAAATAGGGCTTCTTGCGACACAAAAGAAAACAGTTGCTCTGTAGGTGCCTTCGGTTTCTACAAGGGTACAGCCACCACTCTCTGTGCTGCCTATTGGTGAGTTTCCACCTAGAATATTCCAGCACACACTTTGCCTCTTTTCGTTACTGTTACAGTGACCTGTCACCATAGGACTTTCAACTCACCCACAAACAACATCCACAATGTCTTTGCGCGAAGGAATGGTGGTAACAGTGATCTCTAGCCGTCAATATTGAGAAATATTGTTTTGTTTTCCCTGAAACTAAACTGTCTTGTGTTTTCGCTCCTCTATTTCTCGCCATACGTCATTTCCAATGACAGTTCTCTATACTTTTAAAGATTCATATTGTACGTGTAAAATTTAAGCTTAGCATAGATAAAGGTCCATTAAGCTTCAGATAAAAGTCAAACTAAAACACCCAGTGAAGAATACTACAGCACTTTCTTATTTTTTGCTTGTATTGCCCACAAGGGGCTACACATAGAGGGGACAAACAAGGACAGACAAACGGATTAAGTCGATTACATCGACATCAGTGCATAATTGGTACTTATTTAATAGACCCCGAAAGGATGAAAGGCAAAGTCGACCTCAGAACGTAGCGGCTGATGAAATACTGCTAAGCATTTTGCCCGGCGTGCTTACGTTTCTGCCAGCTCGCTACCTTCTACAGCACTTTCTACTTGTTGATGATCGCACTTTAGATTTGTTTTTGAATGAAGTCAGGAAATACTTGACCGGTTTGCAGCAGCAGCACTGTACATATGGAATGACTATCCGCATTAAGAGGACTGATGTTTTTCTCCAACCAAAGTCTGAGACAGAACACACTCCAGATACAAACGTATAAGCCACTCAAATGTATCAGGTCATTTAAATATCTTAGAAACACAATAAATTTCAAGTGCACTCTTGAGTACGAAATCAATGCTAATATATCTAAAGCTAAAAGTACTGTTGGAAAACCTTGCCATCGTTCGTGGGATGAACACAGTGTCAATTTGAAAACTATAATAAGTGCATACAAATCTTGTATTTTGAATACATTTTGTAGGGGGTAAAAGTAAGAACTCCTTTATAAAAACAGAGATACTGAAGCAATTCACATGCTCTATCTGCGCAATAACTGCAACATAAAATGGTAAGATAACAAGTGTGAAAATTTTAGAAAAATGTGATATCTCCAGTATAGAAAACATGCTGTCGAAAATTCAGTGGAGAATGGCAGGAGATATTGTTTGAATGCAAGATGCATTTCGAAAAATCTTTGTACGAACAAGTAGTGAGATTCCGTGGTAAACGAAGAACCTTTCTAAGATATAAGTATAAGCTGAAACACACTCTAACATTTCTACAACGTAATTTATCATTTTGAGAAAGTTATTGTCTTCATCGTTCTGAGTGTCTTCAAATGGCTCATGATGCAACTAAACAATTTGAGTTGAAGAAACAGAACAACGAATGAATTGTATTCTGCAATCAACAAACACAATCGTCCAATCTCAGGCAAAATGAAAATCATTGTCCCCATCGTAACTTCTTAGCTAAATCTTTCAAACATGAGCTGGCAGAAACGTTAGCGCGCCGGGCGAAATACTTAGCGGTATTTCGTCTGTTGTTACGTTCTGAGTTCAAATTCCGCCGAGGTTGACTTTGCCTTTCATCCTTTCGGGGTCGATAAATAAAGTACCAGTTTCGCACTGGGGTCGATATAATTGACTTAATCCGTCTGTCTCTCTTTGTTTGTCTCCTCTGTCTTTAGCCCCTTGTGGGTAGTAAAGAAATAGGTATTTCGTCTGCCGTTACGTTCTGAGTTCAAATTCCGCTGAGGTTGACTTTGCCTTTCATCATTTCGGGGTCGATAAATAAAGTACCAGTTTCGCACTGGGGTCTATGTAATCGACTTAATCCGTTTGTCTGTACTTGTTTGTCCCTTCTGTGTTTATTCCCTTGTGGGCAGTAAAGAAATAGGTATGTTGAAATTGACGAGAATGACTGTTTAAGCTCTCTATTTTGTCTTTTATCCATTATAGGTTCATGAAAATAACTACCAGGTGAATACTTGGGTCGATGTAATCAACTTACTTCCTGCCACAAAATATCAGAAACTTGTGCCTATAGCAGAAAGTGTTATAGCTATCATGATGCTTGCTGCCGTTGATTTCTTCTTATTATTGGTATTTACTTGCTACTGCTGCTGCTGCTGCTGCTGATGATGATGATGTTGTGGTTGTTGTTGATATTGTTGTTAACTGCACGATTGTGCTCGAGACACAAAGAAGTGTTATTTTAAATCGCCGCCCAATTAGACTTGTTTCGCTGGAAAATATTAATTTCCTGACATTATCAATGGTTTGATGCTTGCCTTGTCTTTTATTCATCTATTTCGGCTCTCATCATTTTTCTTTCCTTCCTTTCATTAATATCTTATTATCATTATTATTATTATTATTATTATTATTATTATTACTATTATTATTATTATTATTATTATTATTATTATTCCATTTTCTTAATTTATATTGTTTTATTACTTGATTTATGTTCCGTCTACTGCATGCTGTCGTTTATTGTGGTCGGTGTGTCTGCTGTTGTTGTTGTTGTCGTTGTTGTTGTTGTTGTTGCTGCTCGTTTGGTGTTTGCTGATGTTTTTGTTGATGTTATTGTTGAATTTGTTGCTTTTTTCTTTCTACTTCATTTACTCTACGGTTTGAAATAATTTCAGTATTTTACATTGTTTTTTGACATCTTATGTTTTTCTATACTTTAATTTATGTTCCCTCTTCCTCCTCCTTCTCCCTGTTGTTGTTCTTCTTCTTCCCTCCTCCTCCTTGTCCTCCTTCTACAACTTCATCCACGTTTTCGTCTTTTACTTGTTGTTATTTCTCTTGTTGCTGTTCTTCTTCTTCTTTTTCGTCTCCTTCTTGCTCTTCTTTTTCTTGTTGTTGTTGTTCTTCTTGTTCTTCTTCTTCTTGCTGTTGTTGTTGTTGTTATTGTTGTTGTTCTTATCATTATTATTTTCTTCTTTTACTTCTTCTTTTCCTTGTTGTCGTTGTTGTTCTTGTTCTTGTTCTTCATGTTCTTCTTCTTGTTCTTCTTTTTCTTGTTGTTGTTGTTGTTGTTATTCTTCTTCTTCTTCTCAATACATTCACAATGGCCACTACCATAATCAGTATTACATGCAAACGAGTCACCAATCAACTCTTCAGCTAAAACACGAACTACTACTACTACTACTACTACTACTACTACTACTACTACTACTACTGTAACTGCTGCTCCTGCTGAACCTGCTTCTTCTGTTACATGAGCTTAATCACAAGACAAGCAATTTTGTAAGGGAAGGAAGTTAGCATACCAAATTCGCCCTTCTTCCGATTTTAATAATAATAATGATAATAATAATAACAATAATAATTTAAAATCCTGGCACAAGGCCAGCAAGTTTGTGGGATGGGTGGCACTGGTTAATTACATCAACCCTCAGAAAACAGTTCAATTGAGGAAACTGCTCAGTATTATGAGACTGGTACTTGTGTGTTGCCTAGGAAAGAGACCCTCTAAGAACAGGCGGTAGTTTGCAGTTGCAGAATAAACCGGAGCAAATAAAATCGAGATAATTGAGAAGTAAAATGCAAATGATAATAATAATAATAATAATAATAATAATAATAATAATAATAATAATAATAATAATAATAATAGTAATAATAATAATAAAGACGAAGTGCAAGTAGGGCCGCCAACAACTGTTAAAGAATTCAATTATGACCTCGGGAGGGACTTTAGCCTTAAGTGTGCTGCAGCAACTTTTGTAAGTGGCTGACGAAAACAACTTCCATTAAGACCTACAAGAGAATACTTGGGGATAAACGAAGAAGTTGGTATACAACATGCTACCATGTAAGAAAAAATAAGAAAGGAATATTACAGGACAATAAGACTCATATCAAAACCTGAACTCAATTCTAAAAATCGCATCGAAGCCATTAACACCCTGGCACTTCCAATAGTTGAATATAGTTTTAAAATCAGCTGGAATGTTACAGACCTCCAACGCCTGTATAGGAAGACAAGAAAAACATTAACTTCCAAGAACATGTACCACCCTAAAGCAGATGTTGATCGTCTGTACCTAGCTAGAAGTAATGGGGAAAGAAGAGGGATTTAGGTAGAACTGTGCTATAAGACCTTCACAATAGCAATGAACAGATATATATACGGTAGAGAGGACTGGACGCTGCGACTTAGGTGCAAACACGAAGGCAGCAAAAAATAACATTTTCTTGTCAAAGACGCTTGCAAATTAACTTTGAAATATCTGAAGAACCTGAAACCACTGCCACAAGGCAAGCAAAATGGATCCAGCAGACTGCAAAAAGGAACGGGCAGAAACAAACTGAGGAGTGGTTGAAACAGAGGCCTCTGCATGAACAGTATATACTTCGAAGTCGAAATGCTGATGTAGATCAAGCAACAACCCACAGTGGTTGAGAAGTTCCGGACTGAAAGCAGAAACCGAAGGTTTCATATTTGCGGCACAAGATCAAAACTTACAAAAACTACCAGCCTAACGTTCTTCAAAACGATTCTGACACTAAATGCAGATTCTGCGATAAATTTGACGAAACAATAGACCATATCGTCCCTGGATGCCGTGTGTTGACACTAAACGAATACAAAAATCGCCACGATAGCATAGGACATTGGAAAATATGTAAACACTACAAAATCATCACTGCTTGTTAGTGGTATGAACATCACCCCAAGCAAGTCGTTGCAGGTAAAAATGTGTTGGATAGTAGGGCGTGCGTTAGAGTGGGTGGTGAAGTTGCTTAATGATGATACAGCACTCGTGGCGGACTCGGAAGAACAGCTGAGGAGACTAGTGCCAGCATTTGGAAGTGGGTGTGAGAGGAGAAAACTGAAAGTGAATGTAGCTAAGAGTTAGTGATAAAATATTCGAGATATGGAATGGCTGGTTGGATGGGAATGAGTATAAATGGTGTTAGAGGAGGTGAGTACTTGTAAGTATCTGGGGTCACATGAAACGATGGATGGGGGATGGGGCTTGGCTTAGGAGGTGGGATATAGAGCGAGGTAGGGGAGTAAGATATTTAAAATTGTGAAAGGGATGTTGAGAGATAAAAGGTTGTGCATGAAAGCAAAAAGAGGTGTGTATGAGTATATTTGGATTCGTATATTTGTACCCTAGTGTCACTTTGATGGGATGCACTGCTCTCTCACTCAATAATAATAATGATAATAATAATAATAATAATAATAATAAAAATAATAATAATAATGATAATAATAATAATAATAATAATAATAATAATAATAATAATAATAATAATAATAATAATAATAATAATAACAGCAAATATTCTGCTCAATACCACAGATTTGCTTGTCAGTTGTTTGACCTTAACCAGTTGAGCATGTCCCTTAGTGGCTGACGATATGTGCATCTCTGATCACGAGCAGAAGTAGTGGGGGAGCATCATAGCCATGTGTCGAGAGGGATGGGTGGTTCTTTCAACATCCTTAAACAACCCTTATTCAGGGACCGTTTGAGCGGGATGTTCTACTCAACCTGAAGAAAATTCTAACTGGGCCCCACCTGCAAGGTCATGTGCTGTTTATCTTGATATGAGATCACCATGTCGCGCACATATGGTTGTGATGCATGTGCCTGGTGTACCTTTATCAGACGGGTAGTCATGATGGGTATACTGGGCTTCGTATATTTTACCCAGTGTCACTTTGATGACATGAACTGCTCTCTCACTCAATGATAATAATAATAATAATAATAATAATAATAATAATAATAATAAAATAATAATAATAATAATAATAATAATAATCATAATAATAATAACTGAAGAGGGAGGTGGAGAGGGAGAAGAAGAAGAAAAAAAGGAAGAGGAAGACGTAGGAGTAGAAAACGATGAAAAACATGAAGGACCAAAGAAATATATTGGTACTTGCTGAGAAGTGCAAGAGTGAATGTTCGTTTACAATAATTGCTGGATACAGCGTAGGAAGAAAGACATCTTAGCAGAAAACTATTAAAGGTTGGCCATTCTTAAGTAATAATGTATCTACCAGTAAGTTTGATTTATAGCTTTCATGATCTGTAAATTTTGATAGTTTTATGGAATGCCACATGGAAAAGAGTGGCTGTATTAGGGCAAAGGAAAATGTGTCATTTTCTGATACACCTACATTACTCTGGAGTGTACAAATTTAAACAGAGCGTGACATGAATGCTGAACGAGGAAGATAATGTCCGCAACATTCTCGAAAGTCAGTGATTCTTAATATCGATGTCGGAGACATAGCAGGAGTTAAAGTATCTCTAAAAATAAATAAATAAATAAATAAATAAATAAGATAAAGCATAAAAAATAAAGTAATAAATAATAAATAAGATAAATGAAATAAAGTAAATAAACAAGTAGAATAAAAATTAAAGAAGATATCGGATTAAAAGAATGTGAATATATAGATAACCCATAAAACGGGGACTTAATAAAAATATTCCTAATAACAATCTATCAACTTTTATCTTTTATCTTCTGTCATTGAACTGCGACCGTACGGCAGCATCAACTTGAAGGACTCTTTTGCAGACCCACTAAGCAACGGGGATGAAAGCTCACCAATAAAGGGCATCAAACATAGGCACAAAGATTCACCCCCACTCCACACCCAACTACACACAGAAGTTTCCGTCTACCAAATCCGCTCAAAAGGCTATGATTGGCCCGAAACATCAGTAGAAGACAGGTGTTCAAGATTCCACGTAGTGAGACTGAACACGGAACCATATGGTAAAGAAGCAAATTTCTTACTGCGCGGCTACGCCGCTGTGTGCGCGTAAATGTGTGTGTATGTGTGTTTGTGTGTGTGCGTGTGTGCGTGCGTGTGTGTGCGTGCATGTGCGTGTGTGTGTATGTGTGTGACATGCTTCTTTCTGTTTGTATCTGCAAAAACTCTCAATGGGCTTTGGTCGGCCTGGTACGTTGAAGCAAACATCTTAGACAGCAAATAATAATAATAATGATTTTCAAGAGAATTGTTACTTAGTTACATTTAAAATGTTCTTTGATTAGTCAGATACGAGTTTACCTGGAAAGAAACAAGGCAGTTATTGATAAAATGAGTTGAATTTCGAACAGCCCCTGCATGCATCCTTCATAGTCAGCCTATGATCTTGTCATACACATTCATATGTGGACAGAAGACGAAAAAAGTTATATCCCGCATTATTTAGGTATTTTCGCCTTTCATTTGCATACATGCGTATAAATCATAGATACACACACCCTCACATATGTACGTTACAAACAAAATAATAGAATAAAAAGAGAAAACAAAGAAAACTGAGAGTGTATTTTGTTAATACTCAGCAAATAACCTTTACTTTACGAGTGCAAAGTCTTTTTTTCTTGAAAAAAAAAAACGGAAATGGATAGGTAAGAGAAGCAAACACAGGAAAAACGGAGGGGAGATAGAATACAACATTCATGCCAAGCTGATCCATATGTATCTATGGATATATTTATATCTGTTTACATTTGAGATGTGTGTATGCATACACGCATACACAGATTCATATATATATATATATATATATATATATACATATATATGTGAGTATAAATATATATATACACACAAACGTATATGTATATGTATTTATATGTATATATAATATATATGCATACATAAAGATATATACATTTATATATACACATAGTATATATACATATTTATATATATATATATTCATATAGATACATATACATATATATATATATATACATAAATGCATATATACGTGTATGTATATATATATATATATATATATAATATATATATATAGATATGTATATATATATATATATATATATATAAATATGTGTGTATATATAGGTATGTAAAAGTTCATACACTCACATGCATACACCATGGTGATATTCTATTCATCATTATCACACACTAAATGACTACGAAACTCACGTTTAGCTACCCAGTCACCAAAGCATCACAAAACCACGTAAGTATATTTTAAATGTGAACACACCGAAACACCACGGAGATACACTATAACTACCTCCATAAAAACACTACAGCTTTAAAGATTGGCCACGACCAAAATGTATTTAAAAATTTTATTACGAAATAAAACGAATATTTCAGTAAAGTACTGAGGTGAACTTTCAATCGATGGTTTCACTGTTGTCAGAGTTAACGATAAGCTCAATATCATCTTTCTTCTTTATTGTATTTATTTCGGTTTCTACTAGAAATGCTTCTACATAAATTTTGGCAAACGGAAATATTTCATAACATTATATAACAGACCTAGCTGACGTTTGACTATGAAGTTCAACTGGAAACATAATATGGTACGTTTCATGAATTTGAAATTCTACACATAGAGTTATAAAATATTTCAAATCGATGGTCTATGTGATAATAAGGAATATTGAAGTCTATCAGAGACGATGTAATGATACAGAATTCTTGGAAGTAAGGATCAAGCATGTGTCGGAGAAGAATTAATAAACTGTTTACGTAATATATATTACGTGCAGAACACATGCTTTGCCATTTGGGCATATGTACTCAGAGACTTAGAGACAAAGACAAACACACATATGTGTGCTCGCACGCACACACACACACACACATATGTGTGCTCGCACGCACACACACACACACACACCACACACACACACACACACACACATATATATATATATATATATATATTATATATATATGTATATATATACACACATATATATATACATAAAATAGATAAGACTGATAGATAGATGAATACATACATACATACATATGTACATAAAAGGTGTTTGGTTCAAATTTGACAGTCTGCATTAAAGTCATAAAATATCAACTAGAATATGGTTCGAAGACAACAGATTACTCAAGGTAGACATCCTCATCTTCTAACATGACCCCATACAGCTCCCTAACTTGGCTCATACGTTCCTCACTGTGCAAAGGTTTTCGAAAACCTGCATCTTGAACAACAGCTCGGTCATAGTATTGCAAATGG
>NC_043001.1:78039663-78082163 GCF_006345805.1 Octopus sinensis
TGGCTCACTCTAGCACCAGTTAATCCAAAAGGTTTCAACCACAAAAATACATGTTTCCCATGAAAGTCAGTACGATTGTTAGCTCACACGGACACAGGGCAAATAAAAAAAACAAAATACAGATTATTTTGGGACAATTGTTTCGCTATTATGAATTAAATGTAATTTTACTTACAAAAAAATCCACTTGTAGCTCGTCAGCCAAAACTATCTGATGAAATCCACTCAATCACACGCCAGATTTTACCATAACGATAAATACGCGTGTGGTTCAATTGATTACATCCGACGTTATAATTCAAATGCCCCAACTAACAGCGCGCCAAACTTTCACGGAAAACAAATACTGCATTTAGAAATAAATGCAGCATAATTATAATTAATTAATAAGGGTGAGAGAATTAGATACTAATTTAATAGTATATCCATTCAACACCAAGTGGCCTAGTGCTCCGAGAAACCTGGATTATTATAATATTTTATAATATATTATAATATTTTTACAAAATAAATATAAGAGAGTGGTCACTATATGGCTCACTCTAGCACCAGTTAATCCAAAAGTTTCAACCACAAAAATACATGTTTCCCATGAAAGTCAGTACGATTGTTAGCTCACACGGACAGGGCAAATAAAAAATAACAAAATACAGATTATTTTGGGACAATTGTTTCGCTATTAATGAATTAAATGTAATTTTACTTACAAAAAAATCCACTTGTAGCTCGTCAGCCAAAACTATCTGGATGAAATCCACTCAATCACACGCCAGATTTTACCATAACGATAAATACGCGTGTGGTTCAATTGATTACATCCGACGTTATAATTCAAATGCCCCAACTAACAGCGCGCCAAACTTCACGGAAAACAAATACTGCATTTAGAAATAAATGCAGCATAATTATAATTAATTAATAAGGGTGAGAGAATTAGATACTAATTTAATAGTATATCTATTCAACACCAAGTGGCCTAGTGCTCCGAGAAACCTGGATTATTATAATATTTTATAATATATTATAATATTTTTACAAAATAAATATAAGAGAGTGGTCACTATATGGCTCACTCTAGCACCAGTTAATCCAAAAGGTTTCAACCCAAAAAATACTGTTTCCCATGAAAGTCAGTACGATTGTTAGCTCACACGGACAGGGCAAATAAAAAATAACAAAATACAGATTATTTTGGGACAATTGTTTCGCTATTAATGAATTAAATGTAATTTTACTTACAAAAAAATCCACTTGTAGCTCGTCAGCCAAAACTATCTGGATGAAATCCACTCAATCACACGCCAGATTTTACCATAACGATAAATACGCGTGTGGTTCAATGATTACATCCGACGTTATAATTCAAATGCCCCAACTAACAGCGCGCAAACTTTCACGGAAAACAAATACTGCATTTAGAAATAAATGCAGCATAATTATAATTAATTAATAAGGGTGAGAGATTAGATACTAATTTAATAGTATATCTATTCAACACCAAGTGGCCTAGTGCTCCGAGAAACCTGGATTATTATAATATTTTATAATATATAAATATTTTTACAAAATAAATATAAGAGAGTGGTCACTATATGGCTCACTCTAGCACCAGTTAATCCAAAAGGTTTCAACCACAAAAATACATGTTTCCCATGAAAGTCAGTACGATTGTTAGCTCACACGGACAGGGCAAATAAAAAATAACAAAATACAGATTATTTTGGGACAATTGTTTCGCTATTAATGAATTAAATGTAATTTTACTTACAAAAAAATCCACTTGTAGCTCGTCAGCAAACTATCTGGATGAAATCCACTCAATCACACGCCAGATTTTACCATAACGATAAATACGCGTGTGGTTCAATTGATTACATCCGACGTTATAATTCAAATGCCCCAACTAACAGCGCGCCAAACTTTCACGGAAAACAAATACTGCATTAGAAATAAATGCAGCATAATTATAATTAATTAATAAAGGTGAGAGAATTAGATACTAATTTAATAGTATATCTATTCAACACCAAGTGGCCTAGTGCTCCGAGAAACTGGATTATTATAATATTTTATAATATATTATAATATTTTTACAAAATAAATATAAGAGAGTGGTCACTATATGGCTCACTCTAGCACCAGTTAATCCAAAGGTTTCAACCACAAAAATACATGTTTCCCATGAAAGTCAGTACGATTGTTAGCTCATACGGACAGGGCAAATAAAAAATAACAAAATACAGATTATTTTGGGACAATTGTTTCGCTATTAATGAATTAAATGTAATTTTACTTACAAAAAAATCCACTTGTAGCTCGTCAGCCAAAACTATCTGGATGAAATCCACTCAATCACACGCCAGATTTTACCATAACGATAAATACGCGTGTGTTCAATGATTACATCCGACGTTATAATTCAAATGCCCCAACTAACAGCGCGCCAAACTTTCACGGAAAACAAATACTGCATTTAGAAATAAATGCAGCATAATTATAATTAATTAATAAGGGTGAGAGAATTAGATACTAATTTAATAGTATATCTATTCAACACCAAGTGGCCTAGTGCTCCGAGAAACTGGATTATTATAATATTTTATAATATATTATAATATTTTTACAAAATAAATATAAGAGAGTGGTCACTATATGGCTCACTCTAGCACCAGTTAATCCAAAAGGTTTCAACCACAAAAATACATGTTTCCCATGAAAGTCAGTACGATTGTTAGCTCACACGGACAGGGCAAATAAAAAATAACAAAATACAGATTATTTTGGGACAATTGTTTCGCTATTAATGAATTAAATGTAATTTTACTTACAAAAAAATCCATTTGTAGCTCGTCAGCCAATACTATCTGGATGAAATCCACTCAATCACACGCCAGATTTTACCATAACGATAAATACGCGTGTGGTTCAATTGATTACATCCGACGTTATAATTCAAATGCCCCAACTAACAGCGCGCCAAACTTTCACGGAAAACAAATACTGCATTTAGAAATAAATGCAGCATAATTATAATTAATTAATAAGGGTGAGAGAATTAGATACTAATTTAATAGTATATCTATTCAACACCAAGGCCACTTGGTGTTGAATAGATATACTATTAAATTAGTATCTAATTCTCTCACCCTTATTAATTAATTATTTATATATATTATATATATATATATATATAATATATATATATATATATACGATGGTCTCCTTTCGGTTTCCCTCTACCAAATCCAATCACAAGGCTTTGGTCGACCTGAGAGTATAGTAGAAAACACTTGCCCATGGTACCACGCAGTGGAACTGAACCAGAGGCCACGTGATTATGAAGAAACCTTCTTAACGCACGGCCAAATATTATATGTATATATATATGTATATATATATATATATATATATATATATATAGATATATATATATATATTATATATATGTATATATTTACATACACATGCATACACACACACACACGCTCGCACACACATGTTCTCTCTAAAATCAAAGATCCTTCGATTCTCTCTGTTTTATCTTGATTACACTTAAATTTTATCTTTTTCTTTATTCTTTCTCTCTCTCTCTCTTCGTCATTCCTCTATCCACATATATATATAAGTTCCATATACGTATATTCATACACTATACACTATGTATATGTATATACATGTATAATATATATATATATAATATATAATATATATATATATATAATATATATATATATATATATATATATATGTATATATGTATATATATATGTATATATATACATGTATATATATATATATATATATATATATATATATGAATACATGTATATATATATATGCCACAAACATGCATACGCACGTCTACCATTGTCTTTCTCTATACACATCCTTTCCCACTTTCTTATCCATCCTTCCAACATGAGAATAGTATTGTTGAATTGTTGCATATACAATTGAAACGAGGGTTTCGTATTTAGCGCAGAAAATTCCAATTCATTCGTGTGAATCATTAATTTTTGATTGATGGTATAATGTTGATTTTTCGTCATTGAAACCTTGTGAAAATTGTTTCTATTGTTATTGTTACTGGTGATGTTGTTCTTGTTACAATTATTGTTTATATTACTTGTGTCATCTTCCTCTTTATTGTTGTTATGTTCATGCTCTAAGGAAATGTCTCTTTATGCTTCGTGTCCGCAACGCTATTACAATATTCTCATACATTTATTAGTTGTACTGTTTAACTTTCCAGATTGTATTAATAGATTGTCATCTTTCACCAAATGTTTTGGCTTTAAGCCAAAAGTTGAGAAACCATTATCTTTATTGATTATGCTTTGATAAAATACTCCAACTATTTTCTTAAAAAATATAGTTACACCTTGAAAAACATGTATAAAAACTTAAAAAGTACAAATGGTATGAGAAAATTCAGTAAAAATAATTACGTTTCCTTGTATTACTATTTTTCTTGAATGTATCTATGTCTTTAATTATACATAATTTTTCACTATGTTTAAAGAAATGAATGTATACTGTTCGTACTGTGCCAACATTCGTGATGTATGCTTCTTGGTATCAAAATTCTTGTGTTGTAAGGGATGTCATTTTTAGTAAATGATCTACGTCTTTCCATTTACAAAACGTAGAACTGTTAAATTCCAGTCAAAAATCACAAAGACATGTAATGTTTTATTCTTGGCTTTTCTAAACAGGTTCATATTCGCATTGAGTATTCTTGTGAGGCAAGATTATTTCCAAAATGATTTTCCAGCTTGTCATATTATCATTTTTCATTCTCGTTTGCACGCCAACCACACTAAATTAGTAATTTAGTGAGCTCTCATATATATATATATATATATATATTATATATATATATATATATATATATATATATATATATATATATATATACATATATATATATATATATGTATATGTATGTATATATATGTATATATATATATGTATATATATGTATATATATATATATATACATATATATATATATATATGCATATATATAATATATATATATCTATATGTATATGTATGTATATGTATATATATATATGTATGTATATACATGTATATATATGTATATATATTATATATAATATATATATATATGTATATATTTGTATGTATATATATGTATGTATATATATAATATATGTATATATATATACTTACACACACACACATATGTATATATATATATATATATATATATATATATATATATGTATATATATATATATATATATATCTATATCTATATATATATATATACACATACATATATACATATATATATAGTAGGGAGCAGTGTGTTATACTGACCCATTGCTTGACTATTTCTTACGAAAATTATTTTTCTTTTACATAATCCTTTCTACTACAGGCATTGTGCCTCTGATATTTTGCTGGAAGCAGCTAGTCGATTACCCCGACTCCAGCGCTCAACCGGTACTTATTCTATCATTCTCGAAAGGACGAAAGCCGGTGATGACCTTAGCTGATTTCCAGCTCAGCATGTAATGAGAGACGAAATTCCACAAAACACATCGCCCGGCGTGCTAACGACACCTACAGCAGCGCCAACTTTTCCCCATTTAATAATAAGCACCTATACATAACTTCAATGACGGATGCTTTATTGCAAATGCATTAAATATAGATGTGCAAGCGCAGAGTGCATGCTGTGAAAACAGCAGTTACGCGCAACGAAGATGCTGTCATGTGTGTTTCCCCTACATTGCTGAGTAACATTTAATTTAATGTATTGAAGTGTTTGATGACTTTATTACAAATGACATACGAAATATTCCTGGTACCAGTAGGGAATATAATATCAACAATCGGGAAGCTACCATTTGAATAATATGTATAATCTGGTATATATATATATATCTAATGTAGGATAAAATTTTTTTCTAAAAAAATTATTTTCCCAAAGAAATTTATCAATGGCCAGAATATTAAAAAATATCTTTAAAGGTTAAATTTATAAACAATTCCTAAATAAGGGCAAACGAAAAAATTTCTAATGCCAAATATACCGAAAATTTGGACATATTGTCCATTAACCATTACTTTTTTCATAATCCGCACGTTACTCGAAAAAAGGTCGACGGAAATTTCTAAAAAATTCCATTATTACCATATCGGACCGAGTTCAGGGTTAGTTTATAACAGCCCTAGGAATTATATATATATATATATATATATATATATATATATATATAGTAAATACCAAAAAGAACAAACAATAAGAACAACAACGGGAGGACGTATATATTAGCAGACGCTCAGGAAAGGAAAGAAATATGATTTAACGTTTCGAGCTGACGCTCTTCTTCGGAAACAGAGCAAAGTCCAAAAGAAAGGAAGACGGAGAAAGAAAATTGCCAACGATTCACATGTGGTTACATTATATATATATATATATATATATATATATATATAATATATATATATATATCACGTGAACACGTGACCGACCAGACCATCAGATGTTACTACACATCGCTGGTCACAATGCGTTCGCGTTGTTTTAGCCTTCGGACGACGCCACCCCGCTGGCTAAGCGAGCAGGCCAATATATATATATATATACATATATATATATATATATATATATATATATATATGGTATATATATACATATATATATGTACATACATGTGTATACATATATAAATATATATATATTCATATACAAATGTTTTTTCATAGCTGGCGAACCATGAGCAAAATAACTCAACTAACAATATATCTTAACAGTTACCCTAATCAGGTTGGTTCATGCCTTTTATCCTTAAATTTAACCACTACAGGGTAGTTACACTAAACAGAAAATTATTGCTTGCAGGAAATGATGAGGCAGTGCATTGAAAGTTTGAAATTATATACACAAATACACAAACACACAGCCACACACACACACACACACACACACACACACACACACACACACACGCACACACATGTATGTTCTAATTGCAGAAGGGTGATTATCACTATAAATACAATAAAGTTTTCCTTAATGATACGTCGTGGTTTCGTGTCCAACCACGCTTGGGACATCCCATGGAAACTTCCAAGTAACTACAGTAGTGAAATGTACGTAGGAAAAAATGACATCAACCTTCTTCACGAAACAAAGATTTAGCTTCAAGAAAACAAAGATAAACATCCATATCTTCTACAAAACGTCTTGAGCACTTCCTTCTCATTCGTTTGCCATAAAGAAACGAGTGTATATGTATCACTCACTCAATCAATCAATCAATCTATCTCTATCTCTGTCTGTCTGTCTACCTATCTATCTATCTATCTATATATCTATCTATCTATCTATCTATCTATCTATCTATCTATCTATCTATCTATCTATCTATCTATCTATCTAAATGTGTCTAAATGTAAGTCTATCTATTAGTTTGATATAAATGACACTTGTATATATATGTATGTGTCTATATGCATGCAGACATACATAGATTTAAATACACACACACACATACCTTATATACATACGTACATACACACACACATATATGTGTGTATATGTATACATGTATATTTGCACTTGCACATATTGTGAGTTTGCAAGAGTGCATGTACTCAGATATATTTATATAATTATTGCACTCATTGATTGAAGTTGAGTTTATATATATGTTTTCTCTTGTAATTCGGCGTGTTGCAGAATGATCTGTGAAACCTGTATTAATCTGTACACTGTATGCATGTTATATTTAGCACAGCGTAGTAGAACATAACAACATAGCAAGACAAGGCATAGAGCATACAGAACCGAAGAAGTTCGGTTTTGATTAAAATGTCAAGGTGAAACCTTTTCAATCCTTGCAATACATTTTAATTTTGTGAGATTTCCCAAATATCATTGTTGTATGTGTTCATAGGGCACAATATGTACGTACATAAATCTCAAGACGTTTCTTACAATATCATGGCTACCAGGATGGTTGCCCAAGTGGCACTGAAACGAAGTTCAATAATAGAAACAAATGGATTTCTAGTGAAACTCTAGGGACATTTCTTTCACGAAAATTCGATATAAACCAAAAAAAAAAAGGTTGACCTTTGCCAATATGGAAAAAGGAGAAAGGCGGTAACTTATTGATCCTAGCTAGGCCAGCTTCCAACACTTTGGAAAATCCGTCATACATACTTCACTCAGTATTCACCCCAAACGCCCGAATGAATGTTAAGCCATATTGTGCAAAATATTATTTATCATGTCAACTTCTGTGATGCTGGAATGTTGCCAGGACAACAGGTATATAAAGGTATATCTTTTGTGTGTGCGCATATGAGTAGAGTAGGAAGGTAAGATTGTTGTAATCTATGCATACAAACAAGCGCACGCGTACACACACACACACAAGCACACACAAACACACACTCACATGTATATACATACATATATATAAGTACATACTTACTCCCATATATATACGTACATACATCTGTATGTTGTGCGCATCTAGGTTTTATAATGTATATGCCTAAATATGTGGTAATCTTAACATACGTCAGTGTGTGTGTGTGTATGTATGTATACACACACACACATACACACACATATATATATATATATATACAGACACATATATACACACACACACATTTATATATAGTTACAGGATTGGCTGTGTGGTAAGCAGCTTGCTTTCGAACCACATGGTTGCGCGCCTGCGCGCATATGTGTACACAGATTTTAGCGTTTACGTGCCGTATACTGGTTGCATATGAAGCACATGTGAGAATTTGCTTAATTATGAATGTGGTTAAATGTGAAAGTAGAACGGATTATTTAAGGAGATTCCTTATTTACAAAGTCTAAGATTTTTTGCATAGGCGCAAACGTGGCTGTGTCGAAGGAGCGTGCTTCCTAACAACACGATTTGGGTGTTCAGTTCCACTGCGTGGCATTTTCGGCGATACCTGTCGTATATATATATATAAATATATATATATATATATATCAAAATAGATGAACATCAATGGAATTTGTACCTTTGTGGTACCAGTGCCGGTGGCACACAAGAAAGCCATCCGAACGTGGCCGTAGCCAGTACCGCACCGACTGGCCTCCGTGCTGTGGGCACGTAACAAACACCATCCTATCGTGGCCGTTCGCCAGCCTCATCTGGCACCTGTGTCGGTGGCACATAAAACACATCGAGCGTGGCCGTCTGCCAGCCTCGTCTGGCACCTGTGTCGGTGGGCAATAAAAAAACACCATTCTCTAGCCTTGTCCTGTCTTTCCACCTGCCTTTCTGTGCTATATAATATATATATATATATAATATATATATTATGTGAAATAGAAAGATGAATAATCTTGTAGTAGATTAATCAAAAGTTTAACCGATACCTTAGTAGCAAAAATCACACAGCAGTGAACAGCACGGTTGGAGGTAACACCATATGGCGTTGCAACCGTGCGTTGGTGCGGATAATTGAAATTAAAACATATTGGTGAATTGAAGAAATGGAGCTGAACGCAGATTGAACAGAAATCGTTTTTTTCATTCTACACGTGTTTCGAAAGGCACAAATTACCAAAATCCGATTGAATAATGGGACCATATTGTGTCTTTCTCTTCAGGAAGAAAAAAGAAATCCGTTGGAAAAACAAAAACAGAACAGAGGCAGAGCAAAAAACAAATCGAACTGTGCTCCTAAGAGCCCATGGCGAAAACTGTTTATCAGTGTATGTTGAGAACCGGTGGCTGAAGAATTCAACAGGTCAGGCATCGGTCAACATGTGGGTGAGGGTGTATAGATGTTCTTTGTGACCGAGAATAAAGTTCTGACTATTTAAAGAATATTGGATGTTTTATAAGGGGGGAGAGAAAAATCTACTTAGAGACGTGTGTGTGTGTATACTGTTCTATATATGTGTGTGTTGGCGTAGGGGTAGAAAACATTTTTTGTGTACGTGTGTGCGTTTGATCGTTCGGCTGTCAGTGGCTACTGCCGTGATAACCGTTGGGTGGCAGAAGAAAAAAAAATAAAGAAATTATATATATATTTTATGTTTTATGTGTGTGTGTGTGTTCATCTAACTACCTTGACAAGGAAACCCCCCGCTGTGAAAAAACAAGCCCCGTTTGTCTTACAGGAGTAATTTCCCTTGCAGTGGTTAATTGTAGATATCTTAAAATCTATTTCAGAATTTGTTACCAGGGCTATGGGTGCCGGTCTTATTTATAAACGCTATTTAAAGGCCAGATAAGTGTAACGCCGCCAATGGGGGCATCGAAAAGCCGACTGTAAGAGCCCGTTTACCATCCGGCCTCTGGCAAACAAAAATATGGAAGAGTTCGGAGACACAAAGTTGCACTGTCTTCTGCCCCTATCAAATGGGAGGGCCACCGACAAAATTGACCATTCCAGCCTATAGCTTAAGTTCGCATCCTTCAGTCGCCATATTAGCTTACTGAGTCCCGTGGTCTGGCGCTTGTTCACGTCCCGAAAAGTTGCGTAATGGTTGGAGACACGCAAAGACAATCTTGAGGATGATGCCCCTATATAAGTGAAGGCATCTGAGTCCGTGTAAACCTTGCATTGGTAGACGGCGTTTTTGATCTTGGAGTTCGCCGACGTAAATCTTACTCTGCTAGGATTGGTTTCTGAAATTAGAACTGCGTTCCTGTCACTATATTCGTTCCGAGACCTGCAGCCGCTTACTACTCTATTTTCCACTACGTCACTATTAACTATAGGAATAACCCTGATTCTCCACTATCTATCAGAGTGCTGTCATTGCTACTGCCCGTGGTACTGCTATTGCGGGAAATGATGCTGGGGATGCTAAAGGGGCTCTCTACCCTACTCCCATTGTTACCATCAACCACAACCCCCCTATTTATAACTATACCCCTAGTGGGTACTCCCTGGCTGGAGCTGAGATTATGTGTCACTGTACTGGCTCTCATATCATTATTACTACTATAATTATTCCTACTGAGCATTAAACCGGGAGCGGAAGAGGCTGTGCCTCCGGAAAAAGGTGATAGGGTCTTAGTAAGTAGCCTATTATTATGGGAGGCGATTATCTGGGCGAGGTTTTTAGTGTTGGAGAAAGCTATCCTAACTTTATGTGAGTTAACCGTGGAGTAATATTTGGAATTTCTGGGGAAGTTATTGGCGATGGCTTGTCTAAACATGAGGGGGAGGTTAGTTCTAATCTGCTTACCAAAGGGGATTACAAACCATATATGCTTATTCCTATAAGTGTGATGGGTCGGGACGCCAGCTCTCGCATTTTGGGTGGGTGATTCTCGGATGAATAACGGGTCTTGGGTTAGTGTAAGACCTCCCGGACCGATAATTATCCTTGTTCGCTAAATTAAATGCGGGAGCGACTACCCCGGTATCCGCCGCGCTCCCGTCCTTACTTAAAATGTTAATGTTATTATATACGCCCTATCCTGATGACCGAATGATGGCATCGGAAGGGCGGATCAATATAAATTACCTTCTGCCTATAACCGGCCTTGGATAGTGCGGCGTTATAAAAATCCGCTTTCTGCATAAAAATATCGGCACTGGCGGACAGGCCAGACAATCTTAGAGAGATGTTTTAACCAAATTGTCTGTACGGTTTGGCATGATTGAGAAGACACTGACAATACTTCAAATTAGTGGAAGGCTTATGGTAAGGGCAGTATGAGTCGCTATTAAGGTTAAGTGTAACGTCTAGGAAATTAGCCTTGGTGAGTTCGTTATCAAAAACTATACTCATGCCCATTCTATTAAAAAACCTAGCTAACCTGCTCTTAGTTTTCTGCACTATTCTGTTCGTGGTGTTTGCAGGTAAAACAGACAATCGGTCACGATAAGGCCGCCCGACGATTTCCGGGAATTGATCGGACAATTCGTAGAGAATATATATTCCGACCAAATCGGCTATCTGCGCACTATCCGAACTACCCATAGACACATCAAATTCATTGGAGTATCCTTACGGATCCACAGCTTAGAAAAACCAATTGGAGTACCCTGAGGAAGGTAAACTTGGAAATAAGGATATAATATTTAAACACCGAATTCAAATGAGAACCAGCCGCTTAGCCCCAAGCAACCCAGATTTATAGTGAAGGACCATAAACCTAACTTCCACACCAACCCAGCGCTAAGACTCATATGCCCTGCTAGATCTGATATCGGGATAATCAGTAAGTACATTTTAGATAAATATATCCCTAGTTTAGTAAACAAGCTGAAGCTCAGCCTCTGGCCAACTCCTCGCAGGTAGTGAAGTGGTTCTCTTCCATCCCCAATAAGAACCGTACTAGGTTCATTCAGTTTGATATCGCCAGCTTCTACCCCTCGATTAACCCTAGTGTGCTAAATAAGGCCCTCTGGCATGCTCACAACAAGGCAGGCCTCACCAGAGAAGAGATAGATATCATTTAGTTGCCAGGAAATCGTTTATTAAGTTTGATAATAAGCTGTGGATCCGTAAGGATACTCCCAATGAATTGATGTGCCTATGGGTAGTTCGGATAGTGCGCAGATAGCCGATTGGTCGGAATATATATTCTCTACGAATTGTCCGATCAATTCCCGGAAATCGCGGGCGGCCTGTATCGTGACGATTGTCTGTTTTACCTGCAAAACACCACGAACAGAATAGTGCAGCAGAAAACTAAGAGCAGGTTAGCTAGGTTTTTTAATAGAATGGGCATGAGTATAGTTTTTGATAACGAACTCACCAAGGCTAATTTCCTAGACGTTACACTTAACCTTAATAGCGACTCATACTGCCCTTACCATAAGCCTTCCACTAATTTGAAGTATGTCAGTGTCTTCTCAAATCATGCCAAAACCGTAACAGACAATTTGGTTAAAAACATCTCTCTAAGATTGTCTGGCCTGTCCGCCAGTGCCGATATTTTTATGCAGAAAGCGGATTTTTATAACGCCGCACTATCCAAGGCGGTTATAGGCAGAAGGTAATTATATTGATCCGGCCCTTCCGCTGCCATCATTCGGTCATCAGGATAGGGCCGTATATAATAACATTAACATTTTAAGTAAGGACGGGAGCGCGGCGGATACCGGGGTAGTCGCTCCCGCATTTAATTTAGCGAACAAGGATAATTATCGGTCCGGGAGGTCTTACACTAACCCAAGACCCGTTATTCATCCGAGAATCACCCACCCAAATGCGAGAGCTGGCGTCCCGACCCATCACACTTATAGGAATAAGCATATATGTTTGTAATCCCCTTTGGTAAGCAGATTAGAACTAACCTCCCCCTCATGTTTAGACAAGCCATCGCCAATAACTTCCCCAGAAATTCCAAAATATTACTCCACGGTTAACTCACATAAAGTTAGGATAGCTTTCTCCAACACTAAAAACCTCGCCCAGATAATCGCCTCCCATAATAATAGGCTACTTACTAAGACCCTATCACCTTTTTCCGGAGGCACAGCCTCTTCCGCTCCCGGTTTAATGCTCAGTAGGAATAATTATAGTAGTAATAATGATATGAGAGCCAGTACAGTGACACATAATCTCAGCTCCAGCCAGGGAGTACCCACTAGGGGTATAGTTATAAATAGGGGGGTTGTGGTTGATGGTAACAATGGGAGTAGGGTAGAGAGCCCCTTTAGCATCCCCAGCATCATTTCCCGCAATAGCAGTACCACGGGCAGTAGCAATGACAGCACTCTGATAGATAGTGGAGAATCAGGGGTTATTCCTATAGTTAATAGTGACGTAGTGGAAAATAGAGTAGTAAGCGGCTGCAGGTCTCGGAACGAATATAGTGACAGGAACGCAGTTCTAATTTCAGAAACCAATCCTAGCAGAGTAAGATTACGTCGGCGAACTCCAAGATCAAAAACGCCGTCTACCAATGCAAGGTTTACACGGACTCAGATGCCTTCACTTATATAGGGGCATCATCCTCAAGATTGTCTTTGCGTGTCTCCAACCATTACGCAACTTTTCGGGACGTGAACAAGCGCCAGACCACGGGACTCAGTAAGCTAATATGGCGACTGAAGGATGCGAACTTAAGCTATAGGCTGGAATGGTCAATTTTGTCGGTGGCCTCCCATTTGATAGGGGCAGAAGACAGTGCAACCTTTGTGTCTCCGAACTCTTCCATATTTTGTTTGCCAGAGGCCGGATGGTAAACGGGCTCTTACAGTCGGCTTTTCGATGCCCCCATTGGCGGCGTTACACTTATCTGGCCTTTAAATAGCGTTATAAATAAGACCGGCA
The DNA here is from genome assembly GCF_006345805.1 of Octopus sinensis. Lineage (NCBI taxonomy): Eukaryota > Metazoa > Mollusca > Cephalopoda > Octopoda > Octopodidae > Octopus > Octopus sinensis. The sequence goes on from NC_043001.1 coordinate 78,053,948, forward strand.
CCCATAGCCCTTGGTAACAAATTCTGAAATAGATTTTAAGATATCTACAATTAACCACTGCAAGGGAAATTACTCCTGTAAGACAAACGGGGCTTGTTTTTTCACAGCGGGGGGTTTCCTTGTCAAGGTAGGCTTAGATGAACACACACACAACATATAAAACATAAAATATATATATTAATCTTATTTTTTTTTCTTTCTGCCACCAACGGTTATCACGGCAGTAGCCACTGACAGCCGAACGATCAAACGCACACACGTACACAAAAAATGTTTTCTACCCCTACGCCAACACACACATATATAGAACAGTATACACACACACACGTCTCTAAGTAGATTTTTTCTCGCCCCTTATAAAACATCCAATATTCTTTAAATAGTCAGAACTTTATTCTCGGTCACAAAGAACATCTATACACCCTCACCCACATGTTTGACCGATGCCTGACCTGTTGAATTCTTCAGCCACCGGTTCTCAACATACACTGATAAACAGTTTCGCCATGGACTCTTAGGAGCACAGTTCGATTTGTTTTTTGCTCTGCCTCTGTTCTGTTTTTGTTTTTCCAACGATTTCCTTTTTTTCCTGAAGAGAAAGACACAATATGGTCCCATTATTCAATCGGATTTTGGTAATTTGTGCCTTTCGAAACACGTGTAGAATGAAATAAAACGATTTCTGTTCAATCTGCGTTCAGCTCCATTTCTTCAATTCACCAATAATGTTTTATAATTATATTATATATAATATATATATATATATGTGTATATATATATATATATAGTATATATATATATATATATATATATATATATATAATATATCTATATATATATATATATATATATATATATATATACATATATATATACAATTGCAGCTTGGAAGGTGTTATAAACCATTTAAAAACACACAAAAAACGTTAAATTCACTTCAACATTTAAATTTAATTTGTCAAAATATTATCGTCGCTTTGAAACCGCGACCTGTTCACTGACAGAATTTTGTCGGTGAACAGGTCGCGGTTCAAAGCGACGAAAAAATTTTGACAAATTAAATTTAAATGTTGAAGTGAATTTAACGTTTTTTGTGTGTTTTTAAATGGTTTATAAAGATCTTCCACGCTGTAATTGTTTTTGCTTCAGCACACGATCCTAGATCATGTCACTTGCTATGTAAGTACATCTCTGTAACATATATATATATATATATATATATACATATACATATATATATTATATCATGAAGGTACAGTTTATTTTAAATATTATAAATATTGTAAAATTCCAATGTTCTAAAAAAATTGCAAATGCTAAAACATGAAAATTAGACTCAGCTGGAATCTCGTTGTTTAATACTTTGTTCTGTACAGAATGATACAAATTTCGATATATATGTATTCATTGAGATGCCCTTTGCTTCCACTTTTATAGATAGGCCATCTCATTACTTCCTTTAATATGCCTGGAAGCTTACTGCTTGCAAGGAAACGCTGAGAGAAAAAACCACAGTGGTTTTGCAAGAACTCGTTTGTATGATTAGAGAAGGATTGCCGGAATTCTATGGGAGCCATCAGCTGAATTTGCATCTGTCTTATCTATGGCAAATACCACATCGTATTTCATGTCGATTTAATCAATTGGTACTGCCTCACATTTTACATCTGTAGAGTAAAGTATTCTACAGGTTTGCTGACTTGCATGTGTCGTAAGCGTGGGGTGAAAACACCCTTTATTTATTCATTCAGATTTTAACTTGCCCTCATTCAGTTTTTCCGCACGCGATCCATCTTATTAGTAGCCCTACCTTGAACGTATAACAACAGATAGTTTCAAACACTTAAAGAAAGATTCAGGGTTAGATTTTATATTTTATATTATTCTGGATTCTTTGTTTGATCTTACTTTATCGTGGGAGCGTTTCAGATATTTCACAATCCCTAACAGAGTTGTTTTAGGCTGTTTTTTTCACTGCCGCTTAATTTAAATCTTTTTAGGTTGTTTGCGAATATTTTGTTGTCACAAGTACTTTCCTTTACCTGAGAATTTTGTTCTTATGTACACTGGCCTTTCCCTCTGAGACAATTTTGTAGTATATGGCTTGCATTATAGATATGGACTTTTTGAGTTTCATGTCGATGTTATATGTAGAAAGACATTGAGGCCAATCCTGTTTGAGGTTCTCCTTCTCAATGGAAGTTCAAATTGGATAGATTTCTAGTGCTTCTCATAGGCCTGTACGCCATACATGGTCAGCGCCTTTATATCGTTAACAGAGATTGGTGTCCGAGGCAATTTCCCATATTATTTGTCAAGCAGAAATGAAGTGCCCCAACTGGTTGGAGTACCACTTGCTCCATATATAAATGTAGGTGAGTTTGAGCGCGGAGTCCACCTGTCTTTTTTCACATTACGTCGTTCCTCAGAGAAAAAGGCCATCAGGCTGGGTTGAGAAAGTGAAGTCTCCCATGAGAAGTAGCTGATGTGTCGTTCTAATTTGGTTAGAACTTGTATTTTTGCAAAGCGGTCTTCAATGGGCCAGAGTGATTTGGAGCATCAGGTGTCCAATAAGTTGTACATATAACTAAATCAAGTTGTATTATATATGCAGTTAATGTGTCACGCTCGAAGTTTGAGTATGACCAAAGCACCTGTGAGGTGAGGTCTTCACGGATGTACATTGCGTGTTCACAATGACTCCTGTCTTCTATGTCCACTTCACAATATACCATACTTTGTTACGTGTATTTCCGAAACTTTGATGTTAGATTTTTATGTGTGTTTTAGTGCGTTCTATGCATACGGGTTGATTGCATGCTACAAAGTCTCTCATAAATGGAATTTTTGTTCTGTTATTGATTTGCAACAATCCTCTAATGTTTAACAAAAATTTTAATATTATATCTGTGCTGATGCCATTGGTGGCCACTCTAGATCCGTTGATATAGTGGTGTTGTATGTTGGTGGGAATGGTTTCGACTCTAAAATTGATGTAGACAAGTCAATTGCTATACACTTTTTCGCGTCATGCATAAAGGCGATTTTTGCTCAGCTGCAACCCTTATGACAGCATCTGGATAGGGGTAGCTCTTGGAAGCAGTGTGCCTTCCATCAGTGTATTGTCTTTGTGTGCATTTACTACACTAATCATTTCATAATTATTCTTCTTGAGAAATGTTTAGAGCCTCATGCCTCTGAAATTCTTTGCTGTAGACCCTATATAGATCTGGAACCATGTTGTGGTAAATAAAATTTTCTCCAATACTCCTTATTAAAGCTACCAAAATTTGCCCCTGTTACCTTAATAGTGAATAAGAAGAATCGGCGTGTCGTACTAACGTCGTAATAATGTTGGCAGGTCCTAGTAAATGTATTTAGCTTTATCGTGTTATACCTTTTTGTTTTTCAATTCGATTTTGGTGTCTATCTTCTATGATCATAAATGTTGATTAATGACTGAAAGGGTTTCGTGAATACAAGTGACCGAAGTGGGGTTCCATCAAAAGAACTCCAGAGCAACATTATGCGTCATTCAGAGATCAAGTTGTCTCTCCAGGTGTAGCCACTACCTCTCCGTATTGAGGGGCATATGACCAGTACTACCGACATGCGATTAACCTGCAACAGGAAAGAACTGCAGGATGGATGGATGCTTCAAGCAAATACAACCTGAACGTGACCTAGTGGTACATGAAGAACGAAATATTTGGATAATATTCATAGTTTTAGTTGATCACATTTCTTTGTGATTTAGTTGAATCCAGTCTGAAAGAGTAAGGAGTGTTGTTTCTGATACGCCCCTATGCAAGAGAAGCCCAAGGAATCTATCGTAACAGCCATCGCAAGAATACTAGGGGAAAAAAATACCGGCTGGATACCATACGGCTAACAACGGGTATATTCATTATATGTGCATGAGCAATAGTCAGGACACGGAAGAATAAAAGCACTAACTTACCATGGTCAGTGTTCAGATTTTGGAACTTCTAAAACCTGATATCTGTATACGTTCCAGACATTCATCATATTGGCGTCTTTCTCCATTGAATTGATTCAAATTTAGGAACGAACTCATTTCAAAATGTCGCCATCAAAGAATTTTATTATAACCCGAGGTTGAATATATTGTTCCTTCAGAGATGGAATTTCTTTGAAATTATTCGAAAGATTTCGAAAGCTCTTTGAATTTTAGAGATTTATTTCCTAAATCGCATCTTTGTGGCATAACTAAGTGCTGTGAAAAGCAAAACTGTAGACGTTTTGGTTCCATCTTTTGTCATAATTTGAAAAGAAACATGAATTTTTCTATTGAACTTTGTACAATCTTTTTTATATTATTTTATTTTGTCATTTAAGTAGCGATCAGTTGTTTCTCGCGTATAGCTAACATTTATTTATTTTTCTATTTCATTCTTACCTTCTCTGTCTTTACCATTTTACTTCCTTCTCTCTCTTTTCTCACCTCTCTCTCTCTCTCTCTCTCTCTCTCTTTCATTCTCCTTCTTTCTCCTGCTTTCTTTTCTTCCATTATTTTCAACATTAGCGTCTGTATATATATTTTGCCATCTGCTACGCATTCTCTTTCTAAATTTTCACGTAATTTTCCTTCTCTTGCCATCACTTCCATGTTGATAGATACGTGTATTCTCGTTTATTACTGGTGTTTGGTAACCCACGAAAATAAAGAAAATCAGTGTTTAACGAATCACACAATATATAGGAAAAATAGATCCCATTTTAAGATCCCGAGTTGCCCTGAGCGTTGTGGTCGTTCGCTGGCGCGCGGTTTTTCGGTCCAAGCAGAAATCTTGACTGACGGCCGATTCATGGTATCAAATCAGTTCGTAATAAGGACGAGGTAATTCACAAATGAATATATACCGTGTTAACCCAATCACTGATAAATGAATCGCTAATGAACGAGTATAGATATATATTTATCTTCCCACTTCTCCCTAAAATAATATATACAGTCACTAGTTTCAAAATCTCATTCCTTTTATTGTAACAATCTTTTATTTTCTCTTTCCTTTTTGTCTACTATTCCCCACCAGCCTATTTTCCTTCTCTCAATTGCTTATTCTTTATTCGAGACTGCTTTTTATTCATTCTCATTTTACATTTAATTTTCTCACTTTTTACTTCTCTCTTATGATTTCAATTCTTCTTTCTGTAACCTTTTATAGTTATCTGAATCTCTCGTTTTTAAAGTTATATTTTCTTTCAAGATTATTCTAATCTTTAAGACGGTTAGCTGTAGCAAGCCGGATTTATTTAGCAGGATTTTGTTTGTCATTATGTTCTGAGTTCAAATTTCTCGGACGTCGACTTTGCCTTTCATGATTTTAGGGTCGATAGAATAAATACCAATTGAACATTGGCGTTGATGTAACAGACTAGTCCAATCCACCCAAACCGTGATATTGCTGGCCTTGTGTCAAAATTTGAAACGAAGGCTATTCTAATTTTTAACATTGTAACAATTCCCAATGCCAATTCTCCAGCATGGACTCAGCTTGTGGTTGAAATCAACAAAAGATAAAAATCAACACATAAAACATAATAAAATTATAATGAAAACTCCAACTAAAAATCGGAATAACAGATGTAAAATCTTAGCTTCTGTTGTTATTAGCAAAATTTATATATTGAGTACTCCATTTTCTGCAACCTAAAATATTTGTTTGTGTATTTTGTATCGGACCAACTTTGGCAGCAATTACTTTAGTAGCCATCAATTGTATTTTGTATCAAGTAAATATATAAGTAGAGCGAATTATTTTCCGACACTGAAGGAGTATTTTACTTTTATGACAGGTGTCGTGTAATGCTATGGTTCTAGGATTGCCAAGATGGATTCTCAGAGTTTATGAAGCACTCTTCAACCTCAGAAGGGAAATAATAATGATGTTCGATAAAAAAAGGAATAACTGTTCAAGAGTGATAAATTAATGGAATGCTAGTGTGTCCGAGCAGGAAGTTAGTAGTATCTGTTTCAGATTGTATTCTGACTTTAAATACATCCCTTGTTCTAGTGAAAAAGTTATCCAACTAGAGCTCAAGGAAAATACAGTGATATACTTTGGGGAATCCTTCAGGAAGTGTCCAAGTATTTCCGCTGATCTTTTCCTAAGTGAATCCTCCAGTTAGCAGTAAAGAATGCAAAGTCAACTTTGCTTTCCATTATTCCCGGTTCCATAAATACTAGTGAAATACTGGCGTTATAAGAATCAGCCATGTTGTGTTGAGGGTCATGAGGAAACTCATTCACATCATCCTTTTCTCCAGAAAATGGAGATGGATTGAGAGAAATGTCACCAGATTCTTCTTAGAAATATGCGACTGGAAAAATCCAAGTGCGCATCGATGGGCCACACAGCATGTAATGGGTTTAATCGTGACTCATACAACTAATTACTGCTTGACAGTCTCATGACTAATTACTGCTTGACATTCACGTAACTAATTAACCAATGACACTGACGAGACTAATTAATGCGTGACTACCTACGGCATATCATTCACATTACTAATTACAGTATGATATTCACTACTGTTCCCTATCATTGCTGCTGTTCGCTCATTTCGCTATTCTGTGCAACAACAGGCGCTCTAATGGTATTAGACACTGGAAAAAGACAATGAATTTGATAATGCTGCATCCCTTACAAATGCATAATGTTTATACGAAATAACTTCAGAATATCTAAATATGTAACAATATATTTCGAGACAACCCTATAGCAAACCTGCTACTCTATATGCACTTAATCACATAATTTCAATTCCTTATAGAAAAGAAAAACTTTTTCGTATTGGTATAAGACCGCTGCTAAAAATTTACCACACAGACACACGCCGAGATGGAGTACTACACGATATGTCTAGCTTCCTTCCCCATAGCAAAATTGAGAATAATATTGATAAATGATACAGCAATACGAAGTGAATTGTAGTGTTTTGCAGAAGCCTGCTGAAAATCTAAGACAACACTGTATTAGGAAGAGAGAATACAGTTACCAATCTTTCGTTAGTCACCTTACTTTTCCGAACATGGTTAGTCACACGGGGTTTTTTACACAGCACAATACAAAAATGTTTGTAGTTTTAGTATTACGTATAATATTCTCATTCTGTTGGTTCAGGATATATCTGCAAACACTGCTGAGAAGTTTGAAATCATTGTAGTTGATTGATATCAACATAAAACAATAAAATAAGATAAATTATAAAATTAAGTTAAAACTAAAAACTATTAAATTCAGATCACATTTATTTTGAAAATACCCACAGAACACACCATTTTGTAGAAATTTTTAATATCTATGAAGAATATTAATATTAAAAAATAACATGACAGTCAATCTCCATTACAATATGCATTAAATCAAAACTTGAACTACGTTAGTTACATGGGGTGACTGTTTCACTACTGCGCAAAGACTGCCCCACACCAACCACCTGAAACGCACCCTTATTGGGTTAGAAGAGTAGAAGAACGGAGCAGGACAATAAGTTGCAAACTAGAAATTACGAGTATTTAAAAAAGTTTCAGGTTACAACACTCCCCATGTGACAAACGAAGGGTTAATTTAGTGAAGGCGGTGAGCTAGCAGAATCGTTAGGAAGCCGGGCAAAAGGCTTAGCGGTATTTCGTCCGTCTTCACGTTTTGAGCTCCAATTCCGCCGAGGTCGATATTGCCTTTCATCCTGTCAGGGTCGATAAATTAAGTACCAGCTGAGTACTGGTGTCGATGTAAGCGACTGTCCACCTTTCCGAATTTCACGTTCTTATGGCTATAGTAGAAAGGAATATCATCAAATTTATGGTTTCAATATAAACACGGATCTGAAACACCAGCAGACATTTCATAAAGTTAAAGTACACCCATTTAATGTGCTGTGATATTTCAGAGTACACCATGTCTTTAAATGGCACATTGAAATATGTAAACATGCGACTATTTGTGTATTCAAATAAGGTATGTAACAAACAGAATAGGCATTGAAGAAGATTCAAAATCTTTTATTTAGTTTAATAAATAATGATTTGTAGGTACGTGATATTTCGTTATGCAACCATAATATAATATAAAGTATATTGAACGTTTTTATAAGTCAATACCGCGTTATACTGCGTTAGCAGTGCGCTTTTGCATTACAGTAATCCCTCGTCATACCGCGGTTTACTTATCGCGCACTCAGTACATAGCGGATTTTTCTGGTTAACACATATAAATTTAAGGCGGTGAGCTGGCAGAAACGTTAGCACGCCGGGCGAAAGGCAAGTGGTATTTCGTCTGCCGTTACGTTCTGAGTTCAAATTCCACCGAGGTCGACTTTGCCTTTCATCTTTTCGGGGTCGAAAAATTAAGTACCAGTTACGCACTGGGGTCGATGTAATCGACTTAATCCATTTGTCTGTCCTTGTTTGTCTTTTCTGTGTTTAGCCCCTTGTGGATTGTAAAGAAATAGGTATTTCTTATCTCTTTATTGCCCACAAGGATCTAAACATAGAGAGGACAAACAAGGACAGAGAAACGGATTAAGTCGATTACATCGACCCCAGTGCGTAACAAGTACTTAATTTATCGACCCCAAAAGGATGAAAGGCAAAGTTGACCTCGGCGGAATTTGAACTCAGACCGTAGTGGCAGACGAAATACCTATTTCTTTACTACCTACAAGGGGCTAAACACAGAGAGGACAAACAAGGACAGAGAAATGGATTGAGTCGATTACATCGGCCCCCTCACTTTTTCTCAAACTTACTGACCCTCTCAAACCTGCAAAGGCCCAGCGTCACGTTAGCGGGTGGGGGGATTGTTCTGATTTCGGTAACTTAGACATATTGACCTGCATTAAGAGTCCTAGGGATAAAGACTCCTTTAAACAAATGCATGAATACATCATTACTATGCATTTGTTTTCTTTGTGCAATCACTCGACGTTTATTCACTAACAAATACTCAATTCCCTAAACATTTACGGGAGCTGCTCGCCAAAACTGTGGCGTACACTTACACTTGTAATGAAGAATCCTAATTCGGATGGTAAATATTCGAATTTGTCTCTAGTACTACTTGATTTTCATGAAGATGTATGCGTTTTCTTTCACTCCATGTGATCCTACTTTGGTGTGTTAATATTCCAAGCATTAAATATGCATTTAAGCACTTAACTTTAATTTATATACAGTTTGACTAAGACAGCACGAGTGATTTTGACAAGCATTGCGAGAAATATTTCCTTATATATAATTAATTAATTCATAGAAATTACTGAGCATTACGAAATTGTCCTGGTATGTATGAATATACGATCCTCACTTCATTGCTGTCGATAATGACATGTATCATCTTGAGGTGTCGAACCAAGCAGAAAGAGTTTAAATGTTTACATCTTATCGTCATCTGCAAACTGGCGAATGGATAATTCGAGCCTAGGAGGTATATACTTATTAAACCAAGCTGGTAAGTAACAGAATATTTGTGTAATTTACTGCTTCTCTGAAATTCATTAATATTGCACCTCGTTTGTTGGACTAGCGTAGCATGTATTAAATATACTTTTATTATAAAAACAAGGATGTGACAGTAAAATGGTTTGAAACACAGGGACAGCGATTTTGAGGAGAAGGAAAATTCGACTACATTGACCCCGTTACTTGACTGGCAGCGATTCCTCTCGCACACAACCTTTAATAATAATGGTTTCAAATTTTGCCTGAGGGTACACAACTTGAGTTGAGGGGATAATCGACCGTGTCGACCCCAGTTCATTACTGGTACATATTTTATCTACCCAGCAGGATGAAAGGCAAAGTCAACCATTGAGAAATTTCAGCTCAGAACGTAAAACGGACGAAATGCCTCTAAGTCCGACGTACTAACGGTTTTTCCAGCTCATTGTCAAAAGTGTCAGTAAAATAATTCTTTCTACTACAGGCATAAAGCCTGAAATTTTGTGCGACGGGCCTTCGATTTCATCTTTTACTTATTTCATCATCAACTTCAGAAAGGTAAAAGCCAAACTCAACCTAAGCGGAATTTGATCTCAGAATATAATGGCGTCCGAAATACTGCTAAGCATTTTGGCCAGCGTGTTAAAGGTTCCATAGCTTGTCGCCTTAAGTGTTAGTAAAATAATGGACAATCGACCGACGCAATTGTCGTAGTACACTAACCAGACAACATCCATCAATTTGTATAAGTATTCAAAGGATTTAACTCCAAATAACTGTATTGTTTTGCATTACGGTTACAACATATTGCGCCTAGTTAGTGTCTCGGAAATGAAGTTTTACAGGAGCAAATGTAAAATAGAAGCAAATTGTTGAGAAATATGGGATAGAAAGAAGATTAAAGCAGTATATATATATATATATATATATATATACTGTTATTCCTTTATTCTTTTACTCGTTTCAGTCATTTGAGAACGGCCGTGTTGGAGCACCGCCTTTAGTCGTAGAAATCGACCCCGGGACTTATTATTTGTAAGCCTAGTACTTATTTTATCGTTCTCCTTTGCCGAACTACTAATTTGCGAGAAAGCAAACACACCAACATTAGTTGTTAAGCCATGCTGGTCTGACAAACAGAGTCACACAAATACATACATACACACACGCACACACATACACACACACACATAAATATATATATATATATATATATATATATACGACCGGCTTCTTTCACTTTCCGTGTACCACATCTACTCACAAGCCCGAGGCTACAGTGGAAGATATTTGCCCAAGTTGTGACACAGTGGAACTAAACCAGGAACCCTGTGGTTGGAAAGCAAGCTTCTTAACACACAGCCATACCTGCGCCTATATATATATATATATATCTATCTATACACCACACATATATATATATATATATATATATATATATATATATATATATATATACGACCGGCTTCTTTCACTTTCCGTGTACCACATCTACTCACAAGCCCGAGGCTACAGTGGAAGATATTTGCCCAAGTTGTGACACAGTGGAACTAAACCAGGAACCCTGTGGTTGGAAAGCAAGCTTCTTAACACACAGCCATACCTGCGCCTATATATATATATATATCTATCTATACACACACACATATATATATATATATATATATATATATATATATATATATATACATACATACAAAATGATCGGTATACAATATGGTGGTAGTGGTAGGATTAGCAACGACAGGAAAGAAAGGAGATATATGTGAATTGTGGCAATAAGAAGGTTGAATAATAGTAAAAAACCTATACGAATGAGCTATTGGCAAAATGTTGAAGAAAGAATGAAATATATATTATTTGAAATCCTTGTGCAAAATATGTATGAAGGAATCAATAAATGAAAGAGAAAGGAAAGGGATAGAAAGACAAAATATTTCTTGAAAATACATACTGAAATAAAAGATAAAGAACAGACGAATGAATGAAAGGTTGTCAGACGGAATGAAACGCAGGTTGAAAGAGAAAAGATAAAGATGAAAGATAAAGGGATACACATGTGTGTGTGTGTGTATGTGTGCTGGGGTAAGAGGGAGAGAGAGAAGGGGGAGAGAGAAAAAGAAGGGGGAGAAAGAGAAAGAGAGAGTACGTTAGATAGACAGCATGGGTGGGAAAGGTAAGAAAAATAGAAAATAAATACATAAAATGAATATGAATATAAAAATAAAACTTTCTGGAGGTGGGTAAAATGCGATAAAATATAACAGAGGGAATAGACTGAACAGAAGAAGGTGGGGGAGATGGGTAGGAGAAAAATCTGAGCAAATATAACGAAACTATTAAAAAATAAAACAAAATCAAAGAAGAAAGCTAGAAAAATAAATGAAAAGAGAAGAAAAAGAGAGAAGATAAAAATCAGACATCCGATGGATAAGTGACAACAAAATCAGAATGAGGCTAAAAGACCATGACGTAATGCTATTTTATCGATTACTCAAGTGACATAATAGTTCCCATGACTTCTGGCAAGATCTTTGAGACTGTGCGAAGTTAAGTACTAGACAAGTCATGTGACTCACGGGAGCAGTTCCCCGGTTTCCTGGTGTATAAGTAAATGATATCACAACTTTCCTTTCAGAATGGGTCGCTAGTCTTTCGCAATGCTCCTCTGAGTGACCTGAAGCAACGTCAAATGAAGTGTTTTTCTGAAGAACTCCAGGCACTGCCCCGTCCAATAATTGAAACCACGGTCTCTCAATCGTGAATGCAACACCCGAACCACTAGGCCACGTACCTTCAGTGGTTGGGAGGAAAAATGGTGTTTTCAAGTTTTCAAACAAGAAACCTGCTAGAAATGCTTGAGATAGCTTGGATCCTAGGTAGAATTTATACTCAGAACGTAGCAAAGGATGAAACACCGCAAAGCGTTTTGCTCAGGGTTCTAACACTTTTGCCAGCTCACCGCCTTAGAAAGTAAATAATGGAAATTAAAGAATAGCAGAGAATGGAAAAAGAAACCGTAAAATATTGGATTTGTAAAGAAAGAGTGAATTAACAAAATAAATAATTTAGTCACACAGTGGTTTATAAATTAAATGTACTCACTTAAATATATATTTTATTAATGAAAAATATGTCCGAAGTGTGTAGCAAAATCATTAGGTTCTACTTTGCAGTTAAAAAAAAAGGAGGAACGGAGAGAACTCCATGACTGTGATAAGAAGTTTACCTGTTCGGGTTCAGCCACACTGCATGGATCTTTAAGCGTCTTCTGCAATAGCCTCAGGCCGACCAATCCCATTCAGTAAGATTTGCAGACGGAAACCATGTTGAAACCCATCACATATATGCTTGAACATATGTATGTGTGTGTGTGTGTGTGTGTGTGTGTGTGTAGCGTGTGTTTATGTCCATGTTTGTTCCCTAACATCTCTTGGCCATCTGTGTTGATTTGTTTAAATCACTTGTAGTTTAGTGGATTGGCAAAAGAAATCGATAATATATACATTTGTTAAAAGTAGTACTTTAGTCAATATGACCGGCTAAAACCTTCCAGGCAGTGCCGCAGAATTTCCACAGTCTACTAAATGAGATAAGTAAAAAAATGAGTGATGAAAAAAATCTGAATGTGTTTCTGTTATGTCGCACGTTCGGATGACCGCTACTCCACTCGACTCTACTACTCAACTCTCTGACGACGTTTAGAATTCTCCCTCTATATCTACGTATTAGGCTAGCCTACTTCATCGTCTGGGAGCCTCTACACAAGTTTTGTTACAACAGATTCCTCAGTAAAGTATATTTTTACTCGTACTTATCAGATCCTAGGAAAATGTGACACAAAAGAAATTATAAAAGCCACAACTTTATAAGAGTTTTTCCCTACGCATGTTTCGCCATTGCTTGTATTTGCTATGTATGTATTGAGTGATCCAAGCGCAATAGGGTGCTGAACAAGAACAGATCATCAGAGGAATACATTACTGCATTGTTACAGAGTTCGAAAAGATATAGTAATGCATTAATAGAATGTACTTTGGAAGGTGAAGCTGCTTAAATTAATGGATAACGAAAACTATCAAGAGACACATTTTCTGTGTGTGTGTATGTGTGTGTGTGTGTGTGTGTGTGTGTGTGTGTGTGCATGTGTGTGTGTAAGAGTGGATGTGTACATGGGGAGTGCTGAAAAGTTCCTGGCTTTAAGGGTCTCGCAAAAGGCCTTTCTGGAAGCCCAACCTCCCGAGTTCGTTTACAAAGCTTAGTAAACATGAAGACCCACTGCAACTGGTGTGTGTATCTAAGAGGGGAACATGAATGATATCATAATTACCTGATCCGCCTGTATTTTATTTTACTCGTATCCAGGGACTTTTCATCACCTCATTGCATGTGCGTGTATGCGAGCATGTAACGTCTGTGTGTATAACATCTGAGTGTGATTGCGTATAGGGTGGGGCCGAAACTTTATACATTTTAGGCTGCCTAGAATCGTGTTAAACATAATAAAATGGGAATATACTTATTTAATGTCGGAAACCAGGAACATGCGAGGGGAAAAAGAAAACAATAGCTTCCATGAGGAATTATAATCAGGAAAACAAAGGCAGATAATGCCAATTTCCAGAATTAGTTAAAAATCATAAATGGGAATATGCTGTGGGGTGACGTGCTCGGAGACCGAGATATTTGGGACGTATGTTAACATGTCCATATGTTTCATCTCTTCGGTGAAGGGCTGTTTTTACCAGTACATGAGGGATTATAGACGACTTTGTGATAGATATATTTTGAGTGAATAACTATTAACAGTCCAAAGCACTGTTAGAAAATGTCTCCCCAAGTACTATATGCTTGTAGACATTCTTCAATTAACTTGAATTTCACTCTCGTCTTACTTATCTCTGTTGACTGGAACTAGTCACCGAAACCGAAGACTTCTTCTCATTAAGCGTTTACCCTGAATTAATTAAAATCGATTTATGGTCAACTACTTTACGTATGTTAGCACTCAGTTTTTTTTCTCCTTCCAGAATACGACCCTTGGTAATTTCTTCCATTCGTTAGGTTAAGTTGCTATGGCTGTCAATCTTCATTTATTTGATCTTTATTCTCTTAACTATGGAACTGATAAACATTAAATATATCAGAGTGTGTCTGTGTATGTAGACTGTATATAGTTGATATCCTTGTATGTGCGTATGTCTATGAAAAGTGTGTCACATGATGTCTCAACTCGTAGGACAGAATCCACTAAAGACGCGTGTTTGCGTTAGTGCGCGCGTGTGTGTTGTGTATGTGTGCGTGTGCGTGTGGGTATGTGTGTGCTACGGTGGTCCATATGTTTAAATATGTATGCATACGTGTACATGTGTGTGTATTCATACAAACACACACACACACACACATATTTTTATATATATGTTCATGTATATATATATATATATATAAACATACATACCCACATATACATACATGTATATATCGTGGGGATGATGGGGGATGTGTACATGTACAGATACATATAGATATATGCAATCATTTATGCACACACACCACACACACACACACACATATATATATATATATATATATATATATATATATATATATATATATAGAGAGAGAGAGAGAGAGAGAGACAAATGTATATACATGCGTAGATATGAACTTACACACATATACATAAATGTACGCATTGACATATGTATTTCTACGTATGTATGTTTCCTCTATGTGTAATCATCCTTGATAATACGTGTCAACATGTGTTAACATTTATGACTGGTACGAAAACCATCAGTAACATTAGCTTCGGATGCCACTTCAAGTATCAAGTCGTCTCCAATTTTACAATGAAATCAAGCTGTCATCAACATTTCATTCGCTTTTAATATTGTCAACGTAGCTTTCACATACACTCATTATGAATTTATATCTCCGTTCCTTCAACCAGCTGCTTTTTCGTCTCCTGAATGACATTGTCTTCTTTTAGTTGCCCTCTGTTCTTTGTTTTCTTTTTCTTGACAACTTTGTTATTTCACGTTCATATCTGCAATAGATGGACATCTAACGTAACACTAATAGATACATAATAACACTATTATGAGCAAAGGAGTACACACCCATATGTATATGTGTATCTGTATGCATCTCTATCTATCTATCTATCTATCTATCTATCTATCTATCTATCTATCTATCTATCTATCTATCTATCTATCTATCTATCGGTTCGGTAATTCGCGTGAATGGACATCTATCGAGACCCTTCGACATCGCACGTTCGGTCCGTCAGAGATGCCCCCTCACGTCGCTTCTATACGTATTGACTCTCGAGCCATTATTGCGGAAGCTGGCAAATTTGAGGGGCATCCCGCGAGAACTGGGATGCGGGACGAGCGTGTCTGCATACGCGGACGACGTCACCGTCATAGTGTCTAGCCACGAGCACATCGAGCAGGTCGGCGAGACACTGAAAAACTACGAAGCGGTGACAGGAGCGAAAATCAACCGGGAAAAGTCAGTGGGCTTGCGACTAGGCACCTGGAGAAGCAAGCCCATGCCGTCCACCAGCGCCTTCGTCGTGGGACGCTGGACCGACGGCCCGGTTGAGTTGCTCGGGGTCTGGTTGGTCCGGACCTCCAAGTGGAGAAGAACTGGAAGAGATAACGAGTAGGGTGGTCACTCTCGCCCGGCAATGGGCCGAGAGGAAAACTGTCCCTAAAAGGTCGGGCGGAGGTGGCGAACACGTACATCGCGTCCGTCATCTACTACTGCCTGACCGTCGTACCTTGTCCCGACCCTACCATCACCAAACTACAACGCATTCTCTTTCGCTTCTTGTGGAAAGGATGCGTCCCGATGGCGATCCATTTGCTGTCAACACCCGCTTAAAAGGAGGGGCTGGGCATGCCTGGGTTGATGATGCGCAGACACGCGCTGAGACTGCGACATCTCTGGCTCTCTAAGAGGACGACGGTGAACAGGTGTGGTCGCCGTTTGTGAGGCACCGCTTTTCCGCAGCTCGTCTCCATGACCGAACTGCAGTCGTGGATCAAAAAGAGGCTGAGGAGGGCGAATGGCACCGCGAGTTGTCGCGTTGCTCTCAAGCAACTCTGCCGTCCCGGGTCGACCTTGAGTGACTTCAACCAAAACCAAAGCATTCTATAGGGGATTAGTGGAGGGGAGGTACGACACGAGCTCGGGCGCGAACCTGGACGTCGACGAGGAGTACCTGACCCGCCTGTTCAGGACGACTTTCGTGCCAGGGCCCATGGACAACTTCCAGGGATCCCTGGCCTGGAAGTGCTAACGAGAAGCGCTACCCGTTCGGGATAAGCTCTACAGACACGGCTCGAGAAACAACGGGGCCGACCTGCCCGAGATGCGGTCAGAGCGACGACGAAACCGTTCTGCAGTACTCGTGCAGTGTCCAACAATTTCCGACCTGTGGGCTTATGTCGAACAACTGCTGTCACGTGTGGGACAAGTCGGTTTATCAGCTGAGTCTATCGTCAATATTGTCACGCCTCCTTCCTTCAAACGGAAGGAGAGCTATTTTCATCATCCTTGTGGCTATGGCGAAAGAATGTATCTGGTGGACGCGTCTGAAAGGATTGGAGACAACACTTTCCTCTCTGGTCAATCTCTCATCAACTTCTTCAAGTACCACTTGAAGGAAAGTGAGAGTAGAGAGGCAAGTTTTGTCTAGCGAATGTTTTAAAAAAAAGATGGTGAATGTAGCAAGGATGGCACGTATGAATGACGAAGCCACCCTTGAACATAATCCTATGAACCCAGAAATTGAAAACAGAGGTTTACCCACTTGCAAACAAATGTGGTAACATATAACAATATTGACCAAGGTTACCGTGGTCTTTTTCGTAGGTTTTCTTTTCTTCCCACGGATAACCTTACCTTGCTTTCCCCCCTTTACCACACCATATTCATAACACTGTGATACACGATCCCTATTGATCGTTCTTTTTTTTTCTCTCCCCTTTTTTCCCCTTTTTTCTTCTTTTTTCATTTCTCTTTCCTTTGTTCCTTTCCTTTTATTTTTTTTTTATTTTTATTCTTTTTATTTTATTCAATTTTTTTTTTTTTTTGTTCTTTTCTTCCCTTTTACGATCCCTCTTGATCGAAAACCTACGCCACCCCCTTTTTTTTTCTTTGTTGTTTGTTCTCTTCATCCCCCAAAAAAAAGCTCTACCTTGTAACTTGTCCCATCTGTGTGCAGTCCTGTGTGACCAATAAAGAAACTTATCTATCTATCTATCTATCTATCTATCTATCTATCTATCTATCTATCTATCTATCTATCTATCTATCTATCTATCTATCTGTCTATCTGCCTATCTATCTATCTATCTATCTATCTATCTATCTATCTATCTATCTATCTATTTATCTATCTATCTGTCTGTCTGTCTGTCTGTCTGTCTGTCTGTCTGTCTGTCTGTCTGTATGTACGTATTTATGTATGTAGGTATGTATGCATGTACGTATTTATGATTTTATTCTTTTACGCGTTTTCAACCCACCGGCTGTGACCAAGCTGAGGCACCGCCATTGACATCACCTTTTCAGTAGTCACTCTCATGTGTTTGGCCTTTGGTGAAGGAGCGAGTTGATAAGGCTACACTCGTATGAGTTTCATGCCTTGCTGCATATGTACGCCATTTGTGCGTGTGTGTGTGTGTATGTTTCTTGTTTACGTCATTAATATTTAAAAACTTCGTGAGACGTGAAATAAATTGATTTTAAAAGTGGAACTCGAATTTTATAAATCTATAAATAATGGCGTTGAAATATTGTGTTAAGATATCCTTAAATGGAAAATTTCAAAGGTTGCTCGAGGCAATCGAACCCACATGTTCAGTAAATGACAGGCGTTTTAGTACTGTGTGCCACTTCAAAATATCGTTTAGCAGATACGTTCTTCTATTCTACAACACGACACATTAGGAAAGTCTTTTTTTATATAATCATTGATGGCCCATTTACTTGTAAAGGAATATGCTAGACTAGACGAAAACCACTGAAGCGCATCATATATATTATATATATATATATATAATATATATAATATATATATATATATATGAAGATATATATATATATATATATATATATAATATATTATAAAAGTTAATCCAAACATGAAAACACAAAGAGAAAACACAAGAACGCGAGGAGATGGAAACAAGTATAGTGTTATTGGATGCTCGGGAAAGAAAAGAAGGAGGACTTAACGTTTCGAGCGGAGCTTCTTCGTCAGAAACAGAACATAAAAGATCCAAGGAAGGGAAGACGGAGGAAAAAATCGCCAACGGTACACACCGCGGTCACATTTATATATATATATATTATATATATATATATACACACATATATTATATATATATATATATATATATATATAATATATATAATATATATATATATATATATATATATATATATATACATATATATGAAGGACAGCAAAAATGGGAACGTAAACATCCCTACAGATGATACAAAAAAAAAGGACAAGAAAAAACAAGGTCGAGTCATTCGGTGTTTTCTTTCCACACTCGAGTTCCAGATTATCTTTGCAATTTCGGTTAGTTATACTCTAGATTGCTCCAATCTAGCGAGCCCCAATGAAAAACTTACCTAAGGCCACTAGAATACCTTGGAAGAAAGCAGTGAATGTATACGAAAACAAGGACGATAAAAAACGGAGAAATGGTACACAAATACAAATGCAAATAACAGAACATTAACAACAGGTGCTTTTCGACTAAGGACGAATCAAATTAAGCTGGCGTGTGTGTAAGTGACGTATTATGGCAGGGACATAAGAGATGACAAGTATGGGGAAGAACACACACACACACACACACATATATATATATATGTATATCTGTGTGTATGCTTATACGTACATGCTCACAGACACACTTATATAAATTTATACATGAGTGCGTGTGCATTTTTATGCTTGCGTATTTTTATGCTTGTGCATTTTTATGCTTGTGTATACACATCATCATATAACTACCTGAGTTGATTTGCTTTCGTTCCCGTAGTCTAGTTCGGTAAGAGTAGCTCGACATTACGTATCAGACTTTAAAAAATATAAGCATTTAGATTTGATCGACTGCATCTTTTAAGGTATAGCTACAGAACGGCAGCATTTCAATGACTGGAAAATGTAAAAGAACATATAAATGCATAAATCGGAATGTAAATAAGAAAGAAAGAGTAAGTGGTATTCGATATTAGAAAATGAAGTAGATCTTCTACAAAACATTTCTTTCTATTTTCTTGTTGTCGACCTTCGGATATTTATGAACAATGGAAGAACAATGTAATTTAATATTTAGAAAGTATATGGAGAAGATTTTGAAACGTATAATGAAAAATGGCTTGGTAATGGGAAATAGCAAAAAAGATATTATTGGTTGATAAAATATGACGTCTATATATTTTGTTCGAAAGTGGAAGATGACACTTTTGCGTATCTGAAATAAAAACATTACAACATAGGAAAGTAAAAATGATTTCAACGATTTTCTTTATGCTTCTGAAAGGTATGTTTATGCTGATAGAACTTTACTTTAAAAGAACTTCTAATTGGCCTAATATATGATTTAGGAAGAAGCAAGTGGATATTAAGATTGTAGCACAGTAGTTGACTGCTTTCAAAAGGCTTTTATATTAAGAGGATTATTAGTAGGAACACTGAAGATACATGTGAAAGTGGAGTGTGTGCTATCTTTCTAAGCTGCATTTTTGTCATTGAAAATGACAATAAATGCTGTGAAGTTATAGTAAAAAAACACACAAGAAATAAACAACAGTATATGAAAGAGAAAAGCTGTTTTAACAAGCGGTGTTTTCTCCTCAGTAACTGCAGTGAATCTGCCTTTAGAAATTAAAATATGTTACAAACACATTTTAACTAACCTGAAGTTCGTATATTTCTCACCACTGCTTTTCGTTCATACCATTGCATCTATTCCGGCCGGACGGTCCGCGATCGTAACTCAGTTGATTGTTTTGAGTTAAAGCAACGGCTTTAGAATCTACTCAAGAACACGGACGGGTTATTCGAAGCAATTAATCTTCAGTCAAGAACCGGATTATCCTCGCAATTTCAGCTGATATATACAAAACGAGGTGGGGCTGAAAAGTTCCTAGCTTCGATAAAAGGAAATATAGGAGGATCAGTTGGTTTAATTTTATTTAACATATTTCCTTTTTTAGATTTACACACTTATCGCAGCTGTCTGCAGTTTTTCCAAACTCTGTAAAGGAACTCGGAAGGTTATCCCTCAAACCAGGCCATTTGCGATACCCTTGAAACTATTCACACACACACACACACACACACACACACACACACACACACACTCACACACACACACACACATACACACACACACACACACACACACACACACTCATTTGAGTAGGGTTTAATTAAACTGGCGGTGGCATGCTTCGTCAAGTCTAAAACAGTTTCAGGAAATGACAGAAAGAGCACATTGTATTTTCCTTGTTGCTCTGTTTCCTCTCGATTGCTTTCTTTATCGAGTTTCTCTTTATATATGTATATACACACACGCATATAGCCATCTAAGCACGCGCTCGTTTATGAACACCGTGTCGGTGTACAGGGTTATGTATGCATATATATATATATGTGGGGGGTGTATAAATTTATATGAATAAGGTTAAGATCGATATTTAAATACCGATTTTATCAGGTGGCCAGCATGGGAATAAAAACCTTCAAATGTAATAATTATTTAAAATTTCAATTTAAGGTATCTAAAAGATACCACCACGCTGGAAATAGCAGTCAAAAATTGACACGAAAACCACATTAAATGTTCATACAGCACCAGGAGAGAAGACAAAAAAACAAAATAAACTAGCAAGAAAATTCCAGATCCCGGATTTCTGGTTCTGCATAAGAAATCCTCTGCCTTCATCAGTGGAATATACACAGAAAGCACATAAATACAAGGATATATATATGTATATATATATATATATATTATATATATATATAAAATTACTTTGCCGCATACTGAACTCATTAGAAATAGCAGCCAAAAAAAACTTTTTTAAAACTATTTCTAATACTTAAAGAAAACCTCTCTCATATAGTGTTTGCTCAATTCAACTCACGAAAATATGGGGGTAGAGACATTAAAAAATCAAGTGCAAAGGTTATTTGAGAACGTACGTTTCAAGATTAGTCAAACTCGACATTTCTATCATCAGCTCAGAACTCCCTGGTTTGGATTTGAAAACACTGAAAGTGGGAGCATACCCTTTCGGCTTCCTATCGCTTCTGAAGATCTTAAGGGTTTCTAGTGTATAGAAGTTTTGTATAGTGTATAGAAAAGATGTTAGATAAATGCATGCCAATATTGTTCACTAAGTTACTTGTAATTTCTTAGATGTGGTCTGAACGACTCTATGTTAACTTTTACATTTTTTTCTCAATGAGTAGATGTAGTCTGAAAGACTCTATGTTAACTTTTAAGTTTTTCCTCTCATTGAGCAGTGATATTCTGCGAAATGAGCAATTAGTTTAAACGTTTAGATGTGTCAGTGTGTAATACTCATGTTGCTTTTACTAGCGAGCTTATCCTCTCGATATAAGCCGCCCTCTCAACTGATGCAGTCATGCAATATCCATAAGATATGGAGACCAATACACTCGCACGTGTCCACAGCTTCTAGACTACCACTTAATATATCAAAAGTATTGACATAAAAGTCTGCAACGGAGATAGAATATCTTATCTTCTTGAATGTATAATTATTTTTCTATCAAAATCATTTTCCAAATATGATTTGTAGTGAAAACTTATTCTTTTTTAAGTGAATATTCAGTTATCGGAAAACAAATTTCAATAACGTTATACGGAAGATTTTAAAATATGCATATTACTAATTTTATTACAATTTAGTGAAAGAGATACTGTTATTCCGAAGAAGCAATTAGGTTTTTTGCATACTACTACTACTACTACTACTACTACTACTACTACTACTACTACTACTACTGATGCTACTGCTGCTGCGGCTGCTACTGCTGCTGCCACTACTATTACTGATGATGATATTAACAACAACAATAACAACAACAACAACAACAACAACAATAATAATAATAATAATAATAATAATTAATAATAATAATAATAATAATAATAAATATATTTTGAATGACATAACAATGCACTATAATACAAAAAATGGACTATGATAACTTGTAATTTATTCATCCACAGTCTGATATGATATTTCGGAATAAAATTCCTTCTTCAGATATCCCTAGGAATTCATGGAGTCGCTGGTATAATCGGTTTTCCAACGGCTTTTCTTTGATTTTTCGGAAGCGTCTCAGTAGTGGTCTCACGAAACTCCCTCTGGAGTTCCTCATGAGACATGCGTGATGTCTGCCATGTCTCAATCTCGTATGTGCTGGAACATCCTTAGAGCTGCTTCTAAGTTATGTGTTATACGACAAAACTATAAAAGCTAATAAACCGGATATTATTATAAAAGATCAGACAAAAAAGGTATGTATATTAATTGGCATGAGTATTCCATGCGATCACAATATAGCGACGAAAGAATTTGACAAGGTCAGCAATATAAAGATTTTCTAACTGAAATTGAAAAAAATTGGCATCTCAAGGCGACTACAGTATCAGTGATTGTAGGATCTCTAGGAATGATAAAAAAAAAGGTACTGAAACCTATTTGAAAATGATACCAGGCTTACCATCCCTACAGGAAGTGCAAAAAATCGTGTCAAATGGAACGACTCATGTACTGAGAAGAGCATTATCGCTGTGAAAACAACATCCATTCAGGAATTTATTTATTTATTATTTTTTAAAATACATATTTTACCTGTGAATTTGCATGTGTAATCTGGGAATGCATACAATAAGCTTCTCTGCCCTATTTGTAAGGAAAACACTCGGCGAGAAATGAAAGAATATTTGAAGAAAGAAGGAAAAAAATAATCCTTTCTACTAAAGCACACGGTCTAAATTTTGTGGTGGGGAGACTAGCCGAATACATCGACCCCAGTGCTTCACTGGTGCTTAATTTATGGACACCTCGGCAGGATATGAACTCAGACAGTAGTGACGGGTGAAATACCGTTAAGCATTTTGTCCAGCGAGCTAACGATTCTGCCTGCCCACCGCCTCAATAATAATAATAATAATAATAATAATAATATAATAATAATAATAATAATAATAATAATAATATTTTCAACTTGCTAGGTGTGCTAACGATTCTGACAGAACACCGTCTTTTGATAAAACTAATCTTTTCTACTAAAGACACAAGGCCTGAAAATTGTGATGAAGCAACTAGTTGAGTACATCATCCCAGTGTTTCATAGGAACTTTAATTTATCCACCCCGAAATGATGAAAGCAAAGTCGATCTCGGCTGAATCTGAACTCAGGACGTAAATACCGCTGAACATTCGCCCGGCAAGCTAACGATTCTGACAGCTCAATGTTTTTTCATAATGATAATAATAATAATAATAATAATAATAATAATAATAATAATAATAATATAATAATAATACTAACAACAACAATAATAATAAGAATAATAATAATAATAATAATAATAATAATAATAATAATAATAATAATAATAATAATAATAATAATAATAATAATAAATATATTTTGAATGACATAACAATGCACTATAATACAAAAAATGGACTATGATAACTTGTAATTTATTCATCCACAGTCTGATATGATATTTCGGAATAAAATTCCTTCTTCAGATATCCCTAGGAATTCATGGAGTCGCTGGTATAATCGGTTTTCCAACGGCTTTTCTTTGATTTTTCGGAAGCGTCTCAGTAGTGGTCTCACGAAACTCCCTCTGGAGTTCCTCATGAGACATGCGTGATGTCTGCCATGTCTCAATCTCGTATGTGCTGGAACATCCTTAGAGCTGCTTCTAAGTTATGTGTTATACGACAAAACTATAAAAGCTAATAAACCGGATATTATTATAAAAGATCAGACAAAAAAGGTATGTATATTAATTGGCATGAGTATTCCATGCGATCACAATATAGCGACGAAAGAATTTGACAAGGTCAGCAAATATAAAGATTTTCTAACTGAAATTGAAAAAAATTGGCATCTCAAGGCGACTACAGTATCAGTGATTGTAGGATCTCTAGGAATGATAAAAAAAAAAGGTACTGAAACCTATTTGAAAATGATACCAGGCTTACCATCCCTACAGGAAGTGCAAAAAATCGTGTCAAATGGAACGACTCATGTACTGAGAAGAGCATTATCGCTGTGAAAACAACATCCATTCAGGAATTTATTTATTTATTATTTTTTAAAATACATATTTTACCTGTGAATTTGCATGTGTAATCTGGGAATGCATACAATAAGCTTCTCTGCCCTATTTGTAAGGAAAACACTCGGCGAGAAATGAAAGAATATTTGAAGAAAGAAGGAAAAAAATAATCCTTTCTACTAAAGCACACGGTCTAAATTTTGTGGTGGGGAGACTAGCCGAATACATCGACCCCAGTGCTTCACTGGTGCTTAATTTATGGACACCTCGGCAGGATATGAACTCAGACAGTAGTGACGGGTGAAATACCGTTAAGCATTTTGTCCAGCGAGCTAACGATTCTGCCTGCCCACCGCCTCAATAATAATAATAATAATAATAATAATAATAATAATAATAATAATAATAATAATAATATTTTCAACTTGCTAGGTGTGCTAACGATTCTGACAGAACACCGTCTTTTGATAAAACTAATCTTTTCTACTAAAGACACAAGGCCTGAAAATTGTGATGAAGCAACTAGTTGAGTACATCATCCCAGTGTTTCATAGGAACTTTAATTTATCCACCCCGAAATGATGAAAGCAAAGTCGATCTCGGCTGAATCTGAACTCAGGACGTAAATACCGCTGAACATTCGCCCGGCAAGCTAACGATTCTGACAGCTCAATGTTTTTTCATAATGATAATAATAATAATAATAATAATAATAATAATATATAATAATAATAATAATAATAATAATAATACTAACAACAACAATAATAATAATAATAATAATAATAATAATAATAATAATAATAATAATAATAATAATAATAATTATAATAATAATAACAACAATAATAATAATAAAATTTCAATTTCCTGAGACGGGAAACTTTAAAATAAACCATTGCTTAGATTAATGATCCGTTTAGTATTAATGTGAGTACAGGTAATGCTAAACTCTTCTTTAATTTATTGGATCAATATTCTCGAAAAATGCCATAGGTATAAGAATTTTAATGGGAATATTGAATTAAATTCCAAACATACAACATTTTTTTCAGCAGAAATAGCAAATATTAATCATACACATCTTACACCGTTTTCTCTACCAATGTCTAACATTTCGTATAATTGGTTTAACCTTGTACATTGGTGCTGGGTTAATTGGTAATAATTTTCAACTCTATAATTTATGATCAAGCATGGCTCACTTTGGTTTCAGATTCAGTCTCACTGCGTGACACCGAGTATAACTGTCTCTTACTATAACCCCGGGCCGATCAAATCCTTGGATCCTTGTGAAGAACGTTGATAGATAAAAACTGAGTCCGCCGTATGAAAAGAAAGCAGCTCCGATAACGGAGAGTGTCAATAACTATTGAAGAGGTTGCAAGAAGCAACGAAAATGAGTG
This sequence comes from Octopus sinensis, assembly GCF_006345805.1. Taxonomy (NCBI): domain Eukaryota; kingdom Metazoa; phylum Mollusca; class Cephalopoda; order Octopoda; family Octopodidae; genus Octopus; species Octopus sinensis. The sequence continues at coordinate 78,080,200 of NC_043001.1, forward strand.
GAAATCGAACCGGTGGATGTGTTACCTAATAAGGCATTAAAACAGAATGATTCTCCCCAGACACAATAATATACACCCACCCACACACGCACACACATACACACACCACACATAGTTCAAACGTTAGATAGAGAAGGGACAAATAGACGAAAACTGGGCGAAAACGGGCCACTCGACTGCAGTAATAGCGGGAAGAGCCTTTAGGGGTTTAGTTGAATAAATCGACCCCACTACTTATTTCTTAAAGCATGATACGTATTTTATCGGTATCTTTTGCCGAAATGCAAACTTACGAGGTTGTAAACAAACCAACACATATGTCTTTGTGTGTGCGTGTCTTTCTGCTTGTGTTCCTGCCCCACCGCACCTTGACAAACGGTTGCTTTGTTCAGCAGGTGTTATGAGAAACCGAGAGAATAAGAATTTCGCTCAAAAATTAAGTACTGGGGTTAATTTGTTCAATTAATCTCTTTATAGTGGTGCCCCAGTATGGCCGCAGTTTAATGAATGAAACAAGTAAACGATGAAGGACATCGTCTTAGCTAAGAAAATATGAAAGTTTAACGAACCAGAATATGGAAATCGTCTGACAAGAATTGACGCGACATTTAATATCGCTTGTACCCGGGCGACACTGACACGGCACCTGCTTTGATCTTGAATGAGGCGGAGTATGCGGGCACAAGCGATGTTGAGGAAGAATATTGAGAAGAGTTAGAAAGACCTCAGTATTATTGAAAGTTCCGAGTTTGGAAAGAAAGGTAAGAGGCTTAGCGCCTCATTTTGTTATTGAATTTTGTTATTGAATATTGTAAACAGTGTAGAGGTTTGTTGCCTCATGAACAATATTCAAGAGATCAATGTTCTCGGGAAAAATCTTTCGGCGGGCGTCGCTTTTCGTCCATTAACCATTATTTTTATTTTCATTTCATATAACATTATGTCTACGTCCAGCCCGCAGCTTCTTTTCTCTGTGTAAGGTCTTATGGCCAATATAATGAAATAATGAATTGACGCGCCATTTCTTAATTGCCATATCCTGTTAAAACAACACCAAAATGAGGAACACAGATTAGATAATAAATTACAAAGTGCCTTAATCTCGATTCAACATCTTCTGGCAGTCACGATCGCAAATTTTAGAATAGCTGTAAATATAAAGTTAGATACAAGCGATATGATTATGCTAAGGTGGCTGTCTCGTGCGAGAGCAATATCAGATAGTATATATGAGCGAAAACATCATACGTGTATGACAATGTGCGAAAGAAGGTAGAGTTTCTGAATGTATGACAGTGCTAATCCCAATGCGTAAAATACTTGTGAGATATTGAAGCTACTACACACTACATAAAATCAAATCTTTTGCGAGTTAACTTTAGATAATTTGACGACAATATAACCTGAAATGTGGAGTACCCCTCGTTGAGTAATTATCACTTCCGTGGTTCTGCTAGCTAGTGAATTATATGTAGTCTGGATTTTATCTGCTCTGTCCCTTCAATTCGGATTTTATTCGTATGCACAACAAGCCTTTTTGTTTATCGAACTTTGATATAGAAAGAATTCTACGCCAATGAATTACTATTGTTCCTGATAGATGTTTTGTTACACTTTCTACGGTCTGGTGGGTGATTGCTAACTTCTTCATGATTGATACTTGGATTTTACATTCATATATATTGATATATATATATATATATATATATATATATATATATATAATATATATATATATATATATATATAAGGGTAAATAATTTTTTCGATGGCTTTTCAGACAACCAACAATTATTTACTGGTAGATTTCGGTATGTAATTATGACCTTTAGCGGTGGGAACTTCTGTGGAGTTCAGTATATATAGTATATAAGTAAAAGGGCAGGCAACAGGTTGCTTTGTCGCATACCGAAAGAATTAGAAATAGCAGTCAGAGACTGTTTATTTCTATTTTCTACAAGTCG
>NC_043001.1:78084663-78092163 GCF_006345805.1 Octopus sinensis
TCTCCCTTCTTTACATCTTTCCATTATGAAATAATTAGCTGCCACCTTAGATCTTTCACGACCATTTAAAGTGCATTTCAGCGTGTGTGTATGGGGGAAGGCAGGGTGTATCATTGCTAGATGGCTGTTGTGGAGGATTCGTATCGAGTGTGTGAGAGGAAAGGCGCTATGATGCATAATACATCACACACACACACACACACACCACACACACACACACACACACGTGTATATATATATATACATACATACATACATACATACATACATACATATAGGGGTAAGCGTGGCTTTTGCTTCTAACTTTCAAGGTTCTGAGTTCAATCCCAGTGCGTGGCACGATGTCGAAGTGTTTTCTCCTATAGCCTCGAGTCGATCTAAGAATTCTAAGCGAATCAGGGAAACTGAAAGAAGCCCGTTCTATCTATCTATCTATCTATCTATCTATCTATCTATCTATCTATCTATCTATCTATCTATCTATCTATCTACCTACCTATCTACTTACCTATCTATCTATTTAATCTATATGGGCTAAATGTGGATTCTTAACACCTCTTTCTAGCAGGTAGGCGCCTTATCTACCCTTATGTTTGATATATATGTATATACAGGGTGCCGTAAACGTAGGTTTACGGTTATCACGAAGGCACTTAATTTTTTTTAAAAATCATTTTATTACATTTAAATTTCTATCTTAGAAACTGAAAAGGGAGCTTGACAAAATAGAATGATGATTTCAAATTTTTTTCATAATTAAGATTTAAACTGTTAATATATGAATGCAATAGAGATAGTTGAACAATTGTAAACCTGCTTTTGGGCTAACCTGTTTGTGTGCGTGAATGTACTCACACACACACACATATATATATATATATACATACACAAACGTGTGTGTGTGTATGCCTTTTTGTGTGTTTGATCTTCCCCACTGCCTGGCAACCAGTGTTGATTCGTTTATGGTCCCGTAACATAGCGGTTTGGCAAAAGAGCTACCGATGAAAGAAGTACCAGTATACCAAAAAGAAATAAGTAAATGGTTCAACTATATATTCCAAGTGAGGGCTCCGGCATGACCGCACCCCATGCCTCAAACAAGTAAAAGATGTATATAAACTTGTTGCCAAGCTTTTATGTTGGGGAAAACACAAACACACAGATTCCCGTCCCCGTCATGTACACACGTATACAAATGGCGCTCTGTCGGTTTCGACGATCAATATTTCAGTTGATCCAATCAACGGAACAGTCCGCATGTGAAATTAAATGACAAGTGACTGAGCGCTCTACAGACACTCTTAAATTTAATGCTATGTGACACGGAATATGAGACTTTAGGATCCAAAATTCTCTTCCTATATTCTTGCTCCACATCTGTACAGTCTCAACCAGCCTCTCCTCTTCTGTCTTTGGATTTTTTTGTTTTGTTTCAGATATTTTGAAAGCATCCATGAAGGGAAGGATGTTGAGACGAGGTCCATTCTTTCTCAGCTCATAATGCGCGTTGACATACAGAATTACAGTAAGTGGAATCAAGGTTATAACAAATTACAAAGATGAACAAGAATCTCCTTGGAAGATACCTCCTTTGATTGTTAGCTCGGTTAAGTGTTGTTTGTTACAGAAAAAGTGTGTTTATCAACTAGACACGATGACTTTGGTTGGTGCACACACATTCTCAGCTATTTCCTGAATCTACAAGCTTATAATCATTTTAAAGTCCTATCCACGCCTTGCACAAAGGTTTTTGGTATCGTTTGTACTTCTTCATTACAACCTTTTCTATAACAAGGTACCTTTCGATCCTTTCCGGCGTCCCTTTTGTAGTACAGTAAGTAGATTGTTTTTCGCAAGGATCGTATATATTTTCCTTGCGCGAATGCCGGTTGAAACTTTCCAGAAGAGTTTAAATTGAGTACTGGGGTCGATGTAATCGACATAACCCCTCCCCCGAATTTCAGGCCTTCTCCTAGAGTAGAAAGGATTATTATTATTATTATTATTATTATTATTATTATTATTATTAGTATCATCATCATCATCATCATCATCATCATCATCATCATCATCATCATTATTATTATTATTATTATTATTATTATTATTATTATTATTATTATTATTATTATATTATTATTATTATTATATTATTATTATTATTATTATTATTATTATAGACGTCGCACACCATACAATATCCCGAGGTTATTTATTGAAGATATTGTGTCTACCAGGAGTTTGCAATGTTTGTTCAAGTCACAACAAATACAGACAGTACTTTACGCAATATGCGTGCAGTTCCAATTAATGCTGACATTTGCATCTAGATTGTAGGGTATTACTAAAGTTTTCAGAGGTTTTTTTTCATACGGGGAAGTATTGAACCCAATGCTCCGATGACAAAAGCGATAAACTTTATGTTCGACTCTCGGAGCTGCCACATCTTAGCGATCTAAATTCTCAGGTCTCCATATTTATGAATCTTTTCTCCAAGCAGTGTTATTTTCTGGTCCTTGTGCCTATAGTAGAAATAATAATAATTATTATTATTAGTAGTATTGTTGTTGTTGTTGTTGTTGTTATTATTGTGTGAGAGAACAGTGCATGCCATCAAAGTGACACTGGGGTAAATATACGAAGCTCAGCATACCAATCATGACTACCCGTCTGATAAGGGTACACCAGGCACATGTATCACAACCATATGTACGAGACATGGTGATCTCATATCAAGATAAACAGCACATGACCTTGCATGTGGGGCCCAGTTAGAATGTTCTTATGGTCGAGTAACCCATCCCGCTCAAAAGGTCCCTGAATAAGGGTTGTTTAAGGATGTTGAACGAAACACTCATGTTTCCAGAGGTGAAATATTCAAATCCCAAAGAATCCCTCTCAACACATGGCTAAGATGTTTCCCAACTACTTCTGCTCGTGATCAGAGATGCACATATCGTCAGCCACTAAGCGACATGGTCAACTGGTTATGGTCAAACAACTGACAAGCAAATCTGTGTTATTGAGCAGAATATTTGCTGTAGCCCATCTTTTATACCAAGACAAAACAATGTACACGATAACAATTCCCATCAGTTAATATCAGAAGCCATGAAAGCCACTGCCTGGTACTGCATCAGGGCATTATTATTATTATTATTATTATTATTATTATTATTATTATTATTATTATTATTATTATTATTATTATTATTATATTATTATTATTATTATCAGGTGGTGCTATTAAGTTAGACATGGCCTGGACCAATCTTTGGTCGAAGCATATCTAAGTTTATCTAAGTTTATTATTATTATTATTATTATCATTATTATCATCATTATTATTTTAGTATGGCATCAATTGTAGGCAGTGAACCGGCAGAGTCGTTTAAGCTTCGAATAGTTCGCTTTATTGTTTTTGTTCCCACACTGCACTCTGAACTGTCATACGGCTGAGGCCACGTCGCCTTTCACCATTTTCGAGTGGCTAAAACATACCAGTCGAAGGTATTGAATTGACGGAATTGTAAGTTCATGGATCGGATTCCTTGCAGCTTGTATACATTGTCTCAGAGTTTTGAGTTGAAATGCCAACACGGCCTAGTTGGGTGATAGACATAATTTTTTGCACTATGGGTATTTCAGTGTAGCCCACACTGTCGCGCGCATTAAAGACAGGTCATCTGTTAAGGAGACATCTTTCCGTCCGTTCTGTGTAGAGTTCATGACTTTCGTGGCTCAGTAAAACAGCAAAAAGTTTAAAACATTTCCGCCATTAATTAGAACAAAATCTTCCCCTCCTCTTCCTCCTACTGCTGCCACTGCAACTGGCACTGCTGCGACTACCGCTGCTGCTGCTGATGATGATTCTCTTACTGCTGCTGCTGCTACTACTACTACTACTACTACTACTAGTAATGTTGCTGTCGTCGCTGCTTCTGCTACTATTACTACTACTACTACTACTACTACTACTACTACTGTTACTGCTGCTGCTACTGCTGCTGCTACTACTACTACTACTACTACTACTACTACTACTACTACTACTGTTCCCGCTGTTGCTGCACGTCATTTTGGCTTGGAGAATTAGTGTAACTCTCCGATATGGTTGAGATTTATGGTTTTGGCATTCAGCTCGAATGTCTTTTAGATCGTTGTCTGTCGCCGAGGAAAAAATGCATTCAACAAAAAGCAAAATGGAAGGCGGGAAAAGGATTTTCAATGGTTTGTAATTGTGCGTACGTGGTGGTATTGAGTACGGATGCGTTTTGGTGCGATAATCTGGAGCGTGAAACAATGACGCGGTGACGTGATGAGGAGAATCGTGTGTGTCATGGGGACTTAGGGGAGGAGTGTTGGTGAAATGCGGTGAACTACTTCGGAGGAAACAGTAGGAGCAGCTTTGTGGGGCTAAGAGTACTGTTGCGAGCTAGTCGTTGAATGGCTTTCATCTTGTTGTTGTTGTTGTTGTTGTTGTTCTTCGTCTTCTTCTTCATCTTTACTCTTCTTTTTTCTACTTCTTCATCTCCTTCGTCTCTTCCTCGTCCTGCCCTCCCCTTTCTTAATCTTCTTCATCTACTTCATGATCATCAACATCATCATCATCATCATCATCCTCATCAACAGCATCATCATCAACAGCATCATCATCAACATCGTCACCATCATTTCATTCTGCTGCCGCTGCTTCTACTATTGCTGCAATTATCACTACTACAACTACAACGATTAGAACTACTACTACTACTACTACTACTACTACTACTACTACTACTACTACTACTACCACTACCATACAAATTTGTGACATTAATATTGTTGTTCGTATTTATCATTCTTAGTACAGTATTGGCATTATTATTCGTATTGATAATGACAGTATTAATAATAATAATTGTATTATTAGTAGCAGCCTAGTTGCTCTTCTGTTTCATCTTTGTCGATAGTTTCCTTTTTACATTTTATTTGCTTTTGTCGTTTCTTGATTTCATTTTTCCTCTTTCCATTTAAACAATTGGGGCATGTTTGATTAAATATTCCTTAAATATCTAGTCATGATTAAGCTAGAACAGACACAATTACTTTCATGTTAATCCAATATTTGCTGCTGTCGTTTTAATTCTCTAATAAAATTCATTTGTCCTCGAAAATTCCTGAGGATTCGATGGTGATGGAGCTGCGAAGGCAGTGATAGAGATGCGACGATTTTATTGGTGAAAGATTTGCAAATATTTTATCAAACTTGCGGAAATGATTTTGCGCTAAATTAAACGGTGCGTATTAGAGAAAGCGGACATACAAACACACAAAACATAACAATACAGTCATATAAATCAAATATCTTCAAATGCATGTACACGTACGCATACACATACACACATACAAGCATACATAGATGACAACCCATGTCCAGAAAGGGAGAGTGCGCAGTGGGTTACACACATATTAACTCCCAAATATTAACGAGCAAATATCAATAAACATCCGCTTGCATATAATCATGTATCATATATTTAAAAGTACATAATATTTTTACAAGCTGCATGTGTTATATATATTATATATATAAAATCCGTTCTGTCTGTCTGTGTGTGTGTGTGTCTTCTAGGATCTCGGGCATCTTCCATCCGATTGCGCTCAAAATTCAAATGTAGATACCGACAGTATTGGTGCGTGTATAAGTCTTGAAAAAATTACAAAACTCGATTCCAGGTGAGAATGCTATAGATAAAGCCGTGGGAACGTGCATTTGTACGCGCAAGTACATCAGCTGTTGCGATCGATACTACGCGTACGCGAAAAAATGCACGGTGTCTCACATTTAGGTTAAATCAGTGTTTCTCAAAAGGGAGGCCTATGTGACCGTCGGCCAAGTTGTTTTGAGAAAATTTGGTTTAAATGTCTGACAACTCAGCACCGTCCATTGGACAGGGTCGTTTTGCTCGTATATATATATATATATATACACACAGATATCCACTCACACACACAGACATATATATACATATAGGTATCTGCCTATCTAAATATATATATATATATATATATATATATACACACAGATATCCACTCACACACACAGACATATATATACATATAGGTATCTGCCTATCTAAATATATATATATATATATATATACACACACACGCGCACGGAGAGAGACAGTAACACACGCCCACACACATAAGTACTAGAGGATATGCGCAAAAGGATTTATAAAGATGAATAAGAAGGTTCTAAGAATTCATGCAATCTATAATATTTCTATGTTTAAAAATCTGATTTGACTGATTTAACACGATACATAGAGGCATACACAAGTTCACAGCACACAAAACACCATCAGAAATCATACAAATATACGTAGGCTGTGAAACCATACAGAGATATAAATTTCGAAAAGTGCTAGGCATTCGGTCATTATAAGGGCCGATGAAACGTGGTCCGTGAGTTTTATCCTTGTAAATCCATGTGTAATATTCTCCACAGTTCTCACACAATGGTGTATTCTGCCCCTTTGTGTTATTGTACTACAGAATACGTAAAATATCCGCCCATTATCTTCTCTCCCGCGTATATAACTTACACTATACGATTTTAATTTGAGTCCCTCGAAAATCAATATCTAACCCCAACTGTATTTTTATATATCCAAAGGAAAACTTTGGATAGTCTGTGTTTGATTTGATTAAAATCTGCGATTATGCAGGCAACAAAAAAACATACAGAAAAGAATTTAGTTATAACCGAGTAATTATAAAACGAATTAGTTACAAAACGATCGCATTGTTAAACATTCAGAGATTGTGTAATACTCATTTGTAAATGTCACTCTGATAAACAACTAAGTTTAACTAGAACAATGAATTAGCTGTTATACACTCAAGCAGGTGGAAGAATATCTCATCATGAAAATAAGAATGTGTTTCTGTTGCCACTATGAGTTTCTGCAGAGAAGCTATATATATCAAATGTTAATGAAACACGAGTACGACGATGTAACTAAAGAATTGATAAATACTTACGACTTCAATATTGTTGTGTGGTTGGTATTGTCGGCGATAGATAAAGAATACACTGCAACAGTGTTATAATAATACAAAATAGAAACAACAGCAGTAACAAACACGCATTAAACCAACAATCTTTTACGAACCGACAATCAACAATTTCCAACATATTAACTTGAACTATAAACTGTACCTGGACTTTGAAGGCCAAACTAAAAACTTCCTATTACGTCAGACTGTTACTATTTATATGCAGTGTTCCCGTCTATTCTCGTCAGAGGTCGAGGTACTCTCGCCACAATATCTCTCCTTTTGAGATTTCGAGTTCCGAAGAATAAAGAAATGTATTTATTATTATCATTATTTTAGTATCCTTTTCGCTTGGGTGTTATCTTAAGGGTTCGTTCTACTTCCGCTTTCTCATGCTGGTTCTACAGTACTCCATTAACTTCGGAGCTGGAACATCGAATATATAACAAAAAA
>NC_043001.1:78107163-78124663 GCF_006345805.1 Octopus sinensis
GGCCCTACATAAAGTTAGCCATTTGAAAAGTATGGTTGTTCAATTTACCACCCAGCAACTTTTAGTATTTGTCTCTGACTTTCATTAATACTCATGGCAAAAGAAACACGGATAGGAACTGTAACCGCTTAAATTGGAATTAAATTAAACTAACTTGAAATTAGAAGGTATGTGAGAAATAATGTCAGCTTTACATTTACCACAACCAGTGAGGATATTTGTCTCAATACAGTTTCTCGTGAGTTTGTGCACAATTAATCTTATACCATTACATAATTTTGGTGGTGTCAAATTACGTAATAGCATAATACGAGTCCATTTTTTCAGCCGTAGACGATGAGGACCTGTACCATGTGGTTGTAGTGAGTTCAAAAATTCGATGGGATAGTTAACAATATCGTCGACAACAATATCAATTGAATTATAAGTGAATATTTCTCCCGGAAGTTTATTCATTAGGATATTATTAAAATCTTTTGAAGTCAAGATAGCTCGCTCAAAGATCCAATCTGAATTGTAATTTTGAAGAAGATTAGGAAATATTTCAGCCACCATATCATTGACAGAACCAGTTGAATTAAATATTAGAATAAGTGTAGGAAACTGTTCTTTATCCATTAAAACTCTCCCTTCATCGAGTTTCAGAAGCTGCCCTGCAAACAGTTCAGCTGATTGATCTCTTGAAAGCCTCGATCTCATATTTGTCGAAAGTTGAAGTGTCTTCACATGATGCCATAATACGGAAGACTTTATTGAAGCATTTAGCTCATCCACTTTTGTTCCTCTTGGAGCAATTGGTAGTGCTTTGTTGGAACTCAGCTGACAATAATACTGTGATATTCGCACCATGAAATTGCAATATCTAATGTCTCGTAATGTTCTTTCCACAACTTCAAAAGCTTTTTTTGTGAGCCATGGTACATTCGTATCAGACAATTAAGTGACATCATTGTAAAAGTTTACCAATTGCAGAATTTTTAGATATATTACAAACTGGATCTTCTTTGTTAGATAAATCTAAAGGTAACTTGAATGTTGAATGGGCAGTCTGACCTCCGGGTAGAAATGTTGTTACAATCCCAGAAGTAGCAGTAGCTAAAGCTATTTTATTTTCTCGATGGACTTTAGCCAGGAGTAGTTTAATTACAAATGTTTACCCAGCACCTATTGGAGCATCTACAAATATAAAGTCATCCTATGCTATTCTTGATACTTTCTATGAGAGTGGAATATATACGATGTTGATCTGATAGAAGTTTGGGAAGATTATCATTTATGTACATGGTCAGAACGTCCATATCATAGGAAATTTCCCTCATTATTTCAGTGGACAGACTGTTAAGATACTGTTATTAGTTATTGGGAAACCTAAATTTTCTATAGGTTCACCTCCCATCGAAATAATATGATATATTTCAATCAAAGCTATATTGTATATAGCATCAGTGAAAGCAATATCGTGCTCAGGATTACTCAACTGAATTTGGTGCTTGAAATCTTCATTAAGATCATTTCTGAACATGTTCCAGAGCTCAACAGGATTATTATTTCACAATTATTTAGAATAATAGCCAAAAGACGCTTTAATGTTTTTGATATTAAAGCGTCATCTAGTGCTTGCAACCAGTTTCGTTTTATGGGACAAGCAAACACAAAATCTCTCTTTTATATATATATATATATAACTTCTTTATTTTTTGTGTCTATCCTTTTTATCTCTCTCTTTTTCTCTATTTATATCCATAAAATCACACCTAAACATCCCCCCCATATATATATATATATATATATATATATATATATACATATTTAAATGTACACATATGTATATGTGTGTGTAAGTATACATAGCTACTCATATATACATATATGTATGCATATGTCATTATTCTGTTTTATTTCAAGATTTCTTGCTAATAGAGAAAGAGTCGGTTTCTAAACTAGATCCAAAGCTCCTTTATTAAAATTTCAACAGCAACAAAAGTGTATTTTTGTTTCTATATATGTATGTGTGCAGGTTTGAATGTTTTATTTTATGTATGTACATAAAAAAATATCTAGACATGATCATATATATTTAAGTGGAAAACTTCTGGAAAGTTTTACAGAGTTTTACAGTTCTAGTGATGGATTGGATCTGTAGTCTTCGAATTAGCTTTCTCCTTTCTGCTTTTGAGAAGCCTAATTTCTCAAGATTGTTTTTTTTCGGCAGTGTGTTACATATCCCAGGAATCCAATAATTACAGTTATAAACCTAAACTTGTAATCTGGATAGAGTAACTGCAGATTTCTGAATAGTTCAGCGCAGGTATTCTCTTTTTCGCTGATCTTCAGCTTTATGATAACATACCCGAGGCAACTAATTTCCATAACTGTACACAGATTTTGTTTCATTATCCCAAATCCTTATATCAGGACTGTTGTGCTTACATTCTACTGAGGTTATCACTGGGAAATTCGACCAGTACTCCTCTTTATTATGAAAGACTATGGCATCCTCTAAATCGTTATGATTTAGAGCAAAATACTTTATTTCATATTGTTTTGCGACCACTTCGAGATCATATGCACCTGTAGAGGCAACGTCAATTTCATAGAGGGGGTGGGATCATGTGCAACATAAATGTTGAATCATTATAAACCAAATAATCTGTGTGGCTGTGGAGCAAGAAACAACAGAAACCTCAACTATTGTGTTGGGTACTAAACAACAGCAATAAGAGACCAGTATCTACATCAGCAAAACAATGCAAAAGATACTGGACCTGAAGAAAACAAGTAGTAACATTGCATAATCACAATATTAATCTGAATTAAGTGGAGTTATCTTATGTTGAGATTGTCTACATATCCTTAAAATTGTTCGATATTAACGCGTGTTTGTGTTTGTAACTGAGGGTTTACACACACACACACACACACACACACACACACACACATTTATATATGAACATAGAGTAATCCCTCGCCATATCGCAGTTCACCTATCGCGATTTATCATTACATCAATTCCTGCGAAGTGTTGCTTTGCATTTATAATAAAATAAATATATACAAATTATAAAAGTAGAAAAAATATATTGCGGGAGCTTTTGGAACGTAACGACTACAATAGTCAAGGGATTACTGTATATATATATATATTATATATATATATATATGCATGCATATATGAGTACTGGACGTCACCAACGGTATAAATAACACGAAATACGTAAACAACGAGTAAAACACAGAGTAAACACAGAGAAAGGACTATTTGTCATTTTTCGTTTGTCTACTCCACATTTCCAGCATTCAATGATATATATATATATATATATATATGTGTGTGTGTGTGTGTGTGTGTTTCTGCGTATGTATGTATATATTATATATGCATATACGTATATATATATATATATATATATATATATATATATATATATATATATATTATATATATATGTATGTATGTTTATATATGTATGTAAGTATGTACGCATATATGTATGTATGCGGTTGGGAAGCCAGCTTGTTACCACACACACACACACTGATCACATATAGCCGTTCGATTTGCTACCCGACGTACATTTTATAGACAGGGGTGGGGGTGAGAGCTGTACAAAAAGGAAAGAAAACGTGAGAGAAATGTCTAAACCAAACTGGACTGACTTGGTTCACATCACAGCATAGTGCTACAGGCGAATAGCATTGTCATAACGAATATTCCAACTGTGACGGACCGGCATCCCGTCGAGGCGGGGAAGCTAGACGCCAATGAAACTGGGAAATCGGCCCTTATCAGCCAGCCACAGGTCAAGAAGGAACAAGCAACAGCGGCATAACGAATATTGAATCTTATTTCTGGTATTGTATACATTCAGATTCTCAAATTCTCCGAAGAGCAAACCTATATAAAGCTAAAAAAAATAACACGAACAACAACTTCTACAATGACAACAACAACAACAACAGCAACAACGATAATAAATAGTAAATGTACAAAAATAAAACAGCCACTTCTCGTTGTGTGTCATTAGCAAGAGTGAGATTCCATTACATTGATGACGCTGTCGTAAGAAGCCATAAAGTCGAAACGACGAGGAGGTGAAAGAAGGGGAGCAGTGGGAGGAGAGGAATAAGAAAAAGGAGTTGCAGGATGATGGAGAAGGGAGGAGTGAAAGTGGAGAAAGCTATTAGTGTGAATATTTTTAAACTGTGACTCAACGGTTTATTGTTTCGTTGGAGTTGGCTTAGTTGTCTATTCATTTATCTATTCATTTTGTCGCTGTCATTGTTATCGTTATGGTCGTCGTGATTGTCGTCGTCGTCGTCGTCGTCATTTATAATTGATGTATTTATCTTCACAATTAACATTAAAAATCATCAGCATCGTTAAAATTGTGATCAGTTGTAACAACCATCCCCCATCAACTCGAACATCACTACCGCCGCCGCCACCACAACCACCATCATCATCATTATCTACATCCATTTTGTCCCTCTTCCATACTATGATGATGATTATGATGACGATGATGTTGGTGATGTTGCTGCTGCAGCTGCTAATGATGGTGATGACGATGGAGATGATGATGATGATGATGATGATGATGATGATGATGATGACGATAATCATGAGAAAGATATTGTTGATGATACGAAAGATGATGATGATGACAACCACCAACATCACCAACATTGTCTACAGTGCTACCTCAAGCTCAACCACCACCGCCGCCACAGCCGACGCCACCACGACCACCACAACCACCATCATCATCATTATCACTATCACCACTACCATCATCGTCATCATCATTATCGTTTCCATGCGTGAAATCATCATCATGTCCGGTGTATCAACGGACATGATCCGAGTTGTTAATAAGTTTAATTAGCAATCACGAACTTATATTTTCCGTCCTGCTACCAGTTACCTTTCGCAAGAATATTTCACATTAGCCTCCTTTACATCAACGTCCTACCCAAACTTTTGGCCACGATTGTAAGGTAGAATGAAACGGTATGCATAACATATTGAATACTATATGTTCAATGACGCTCATAGATCATCCAGTCTGATGCCACTGTTTGTCGTATCTCTATGTCTTCGACAAGAGCATTTTGTTAAAAGCATTTGGTGTAGGCTCCATTGCACAAGACGACACTATTTGATCCACAATATGCAACAAAAAAAACAAAAAAAAAAAAAGAAGTCTTAACAAAAACATACTCCTCCCTAGAAGGTGACTTAACTCCTGTTTGTAAACAATGGTGATTTCTTTGACTTGAAAATTGTTAAAAGTTTTGGGTGAAAATTTATTTTGACACCTATTCTCTAGTGCCTCTGGGAAAAGTAAGTTGACGAAGCTACAGCTAGGGTCATGACGAATGTCCTCCAAAAATTGGAGCGACATGCTTGCTAATTTGTGGACGTGCATAAATTACAATCACGCACGCACGCACACACACACACACATCCTGCCTTTTATATATATAATATATATATATATATATATATATGTGTGTGTGTGGTGTGTGTGTGTGTGTATACATGAACAAACATATAGTGCTCTTTTTTATTTTGGGGGCAGCCAGATTTGAACAGTCTCAATTGTAACTGCCCGAAACTGTAAGGATAATTTGGTAACTTGACTAATGAGAAGCTGCGAATGACCCGTCCTTGTATTTTCCTGTCCGTCTTAGCATTGTCTATGTGTCCGGCTGCTTTGTCTTCGTTTGTTGCGTTCTTGTTCCATTTTGTAGATTTATATGTATATATAACAGCGTACGGTACACTTTTACTCACTTTGTAAGAATGTATCTAAATTTTGTACGACTCTTTTACTCTTTCTTTCAACCCCCCTCATACTTTCTTCCTTCTTTCATCTTTTCTTTTTCTCGTTCCCCCATCTCTCACATCTTTTGACTTTCTCTTTCTTTAATTTCTACTTTTCCCCCTCGTTTATCTCCCATGTACCTTTCTCTATGTCCCTTTCATTTCCTCTCTCTTTTTGTTCATTCCCCAATCCTGATGTTCCCTCGCTCTCTCTTTTCCTTCCACGTGACCAGTATTCGGCCAGGCATGATCTTTCTTTCTTGGCTCGACTGCCCGGCCGCAAACAATCTCTGATGTTCCTGTCTCTTGACTTTCATCTCTTATGTTCATCTTCTATGTTCTTGCCTCAAGGCTTCCACTCTACACAGGTCAGTTCAACTTAATTCTACTTTAGGCACTAGGCCCGAAATGTTTTGAAGGAAGGGGCCAGTCGATTAGTACGTGACTGGTACTTAATTTATCGACCCCGAGAAGATGAAAATCAAAGTCGACCTCGGCGGAATTGGAACTCAGAGCAAAAAGACAGACGAAAAACCGCTAAGTATTTGGCCCGCCATGCTAACCTTTCTGCCAGCTCACCGCCTTGTATAACGTATATATTATAACGGGATTTAATTGTTCCCACTTGTGTTATTAGCTACAAATATTTATCAACAGGAATATCTCATAGGTAAAATAAGATAATTCTGTGTATTTTGCTAATGACAGCACCAGCCATAGAGATATTTACGCGGTATTCTCACCAGGCTTATCATATAGAACTATACATTCTGCGTCTTAAAGAGAATAAGTTACGATTTAAAGAGAATAAGTTACGAATAAGTTACGATTTTGTGTTTCAGTAGATCAACACAGAACCTAAGGTCCTCAGTTTCACAGTGATGATGCAGTAAATTATTATGTTAGAACCTAGGTCCTTCTCTGTCCCCCAAATTGCATATAATTGCTTTATAAAGCATAAGGATTTTTCATGCTTCTTTACCTTTTGGGTTTGCCACCACGTAATCTGGGGTTGACTACAGATGTACTGCTCCGTGGCGACCAATCGCTTGTGAGTGAATTTGGCAGATGGAAACCTTGTGGAAGACCGTAAAATACACACACACATCTATCTATATATGTCTGTGTGTGGGCATATATCTATATCTATCTATCTATCTATCTATCTATCTATCTATCTATCTATCTATCTATCTATCTATCTATCTATCTATCTATCTATCTATCTATCTATCTATCCCTCTCTCTCTCACTCTCTCTCTCTCTCTCTCTCTATCTCTCTCTCTCTCTCTCTCTCTCTCTCTCTCTCTATATATATATATATATATATTTGTGTGTGTGTATACATAATCATACGCATATATGTGTACATTAGTATATTTTGTGTTTTATTTTGTTCTACAATATCGCGTAACGTTAGAATTTGGTCTTTCCACGTCCTGGTAACTTAACGATTCGGTAAAAGGAAACCATTGGAATACGTACCAGACTTTAAATTTAAATAAGTAGATTCAGTTGTTCGGAGTAAACCTTCAATGCTGGTATCTAAACATTTGCAATACAATGCCCGCAAAAAAGATATAAAAGGCAAGAATGTATGTTATAATTTGTTCTGCAAAACAGAATCTGTTAAGTTTCGTAAGGAGAGTGAAGTATAATGTTTTAGAGCTTGCAAATATCTCTTTGGCACAATAGGTACCAACATGCAAAAACTAACTGGGAATTTGTATATTTTATTAGCAACAGTTTCAATGCAAACTCTAGGTCACCATACGATTTCTGTACCTAGAAATAAAGGGGTAGTTTCATGATGTAGGTGTATACATTCTACATTTAATTCTATTTTCTCTACATATACATACATACATATACATACACACACACACATATATGAAAGTATGTATGTGCATACATACATATATATATATATATATATATATATATATATATGCACATATATGCATATATATCGATAGATATATCTATATCTATATACTTATAAATGATATATATATATATATTGACACAGATATATGTATCCATATGTGTGTGAATATGTGTATCTGAATATAGCGATTAATTTATATAACTATATATGAATGTACATGTTGCACACAGACACATATCTATATATATATGTACATGTATATATATCTGTGAACATTTATATATATATATATATATATTGGTATTTTTATCTATGTATCTATCTCATATAGATACATGTGTATGTATGTATATATGTATGTATCTATGTGGGTATGTATATATATATGTATGTACCCATCTATGAACAAGCACACTCATGCACACATGCATACATACAAACGCATGCGCGCACACACAGATATTACAAAAGCTATTTCCTCTTCAAAATAGAATTAATTTCAAATCGTAAATTAAAATCTGTGCTATTTTTCTTTTATTTTTTATCAATTCCCCTCCCTTTCCTAATATTCTTGATCAATATTAAATATTATTTTTTTCCCTTACACCTTAATGCAGTAAAGCAAAAGACAAAAAAAGATATTGTTATATTTAAATTTCGATTTCGAATGCAAATTTTATTTAATTTCTTTCAGTATTTATTGTATCGTATTTTTGTATTTCCTTTTCTTGTTTTGTTGTCAGCTCAAGTCGATTTATTTCTGGTGTGTATAACGTGAAAACCCAAGCAAAAAGAAAGTAAAATACAAAAGCAAAACACACACAAAAAACATAAATATATAAAAACAAGAAGAAAAAGTTTGTCATAAGTGATTGAAGGAGATGGCATTACGAAAGAAAAAGTGGATATTAAAATTAATAAGATGATTCGAGATGACGTTTAAAAATTAATTAATGAATATGAAAATACATTATCGATGATGTATTTACAAATTTGTCAGAAAAATGTTAAACGAAAACACAAAGACATATACATAGCTACAAACACACACACAGACACACATATGATATGATATACCTATATATATATATGTGTGTGTGTGTATGTACGTGTGTACGTGTGCATGTGTATGTGTGCAATGTTTTCATATTATATCATTTATATACATATATGTATATAAATAATGATGTATGTACATCTATGTATGTATGTATGTATGTATATATATATATATATATATATATAATATATATATATATAGACACACACATATATATATATGCATAAACATACACACACACACATATACATAAATTTAAATGAATATAAACGTATGTATGTATATATGTATGTTTGTATGTAATTGTATGTGTAATGAATAGAAGCTTTCAGAAATTATAATATATTGTGATTTCGTTTCAATTTTAGGAGCGCTGAATAACCATCTGAGACTAAAAATATAATAACTTTCATCCAAATATCAATCACGTTTGCAAAATATTTTTTGTGAACATGGTTCAAAGTTCACGATCTTGCCTAATATGGGTGAACATATGGGAAGGGACATATATCATTGTGTTTTGATTGTGAAGTGTGAATCACTCCTCTTGGCTTCGTTAGAAATGATAAAACTTCAAGGGTTATAGTATATGACTCCGTTCTCAGAAGGCCGTAAGATATTTTAGGCAAAACTAATGTATTTAATCTGTTGTGTCTGGGGAGAGTCATTTTCTTTTTTGTGCCTTATAATGTAACACACTCACCGGTAAAATTTCCACTTATTTCTTATTTTTATTTTCGTAAAACTTTCGTTGCGTCTTGCAACCTTTTAATAGTCAAGACTATTGAAAAGACTATTGAAAAGGTTGCAAGACGCAACGAAAATTTTAGGAAAATAAAAGTAAGAAATAAGTGGAAATTTTACCGGTGAGTGTGTTACATTATAATGCACAAAAAGAAAATGACTCTTCAGACACAACAGAATATGCTTCAACACACGAACTCATATAAAGAATCTTGCAAACTAAATCCAAAAACGAAATAATGTATTTAAGTTATCATTATCATCCGCTCGGGTGACTTTCCCAGACGAATGGAACTCCTCCGTGCCAAATGTCCCGATCAAGCGAAGTGGCATGAACATCTCACTTCTATTCTTGGTCATATTAGTCTTTTACTTGCTGATGTATCATATCTGCGCTCCCCACATCTACAGTGATACTTGTTCGCAAACTGAACTAGTTTATTGTGGCCATTGGCAATTTGCTGACTCTTCCACATCTCATTATCTAGTGATATTCACCATTGATTCATTCAGATTTATTTTCGGATATAGTTCACATCAACCATGCTGCATTCCATGACTTCAACGTCCTGGTTATGTCTTTAAACTGCATCAGGAAGTGGAGCCCTGGTTCCGGTGATCCAGGTTTGAAGAGTGTAGAACCAATCCTTAACAACTAATGTTCCCAGGTGTACTCTGACCCGTAGTAGTCACATCTGTTAAGATCCCAGCTATAGAGTCAATAGCATGAAACTACCCAAGCCAGGGTATGTTGAAATCATGTGATATTAATGTAATGGTAATTTCAATACATGGATCGTATAATTATTTAGCAGGTTTGGGCGTACACATGCCAGTCACTAAAGCAACAGAGAGTGAGAAACAATTACTGCAGTTAAAAATTCGAGGATGGAAGTATTGAGTGTAATGGTTCACGGTAAATAATTAATCATTACTTCGTCTAATCAAATAAATTTATTATCATACGTGTCTTATATAATGGTTTCAGTACAGATTGAAAGTAAGCATGTAAATTTGTGTATTCAGGTGAGTTTAGTCTCAGTTCTCTTAAGTGGTTAAACCGACTTGTAAAATATTTCTTACAGATAATTTTCTGGATCGGTGATCTATATTATTAAATAGAACAAATCTAAAGACGACATACAGCTGCACGACATATGAAAATACTATTGCCCTCTAATATGAAAAATTTAATAACAAGTTAAGCGACAAAATTGGCAAAGACTAAATGCACAAGCAGATATACAAACGCATTTTCGTGAAAGGATTGTCTAACAGGCTGTACTTAACTGTGCATAAATTCTAAGCTGATATAGCGGAAGAGAAATTTAAACAACATCAAACTCTATCACACTTCTCTCATCTTAATTACAGAAAAGTGGAATGCAGCAAAATTATCCAGAATGTATAAATGCATATGCAATATTTCCGACTGGCTAAATCGTTCGCTTCGCAACTTCTTTGGCTCCGTTCGAACCCATTCCGTGATAATGTGAGCAAATAATATTTTCATATGAAATTTTCATATTTAAATTGGATACATGGAACCCGTATAGAATCTTCTCCGGTGAATTTTGCATGTAATTAAAAAAGGTGACAACAGCCATGTCATACTCTGGGTCACTCTGATTCGGCCTTAGAATTAAATTATGGATGCACGTGTCAACTGTTTACACGATAATTCGGAATTGGCAGCATTAAGGCGTTAGATGGGTTATGACGTTATGGTAAATCACTTGCAGGGCACCGTTCTACATCAAGATCGAGAGATGTACGTCCGCCGAAGAAGCGGCGAAAGGTTATCTCGTGCCTGTGTGAAGAGACAGTGAAATATGAGGGACGCAATGTAATGGTATGGTGAGTGATCACTGCTGATGGATACTGTCCACTTATTCGCCTACAAAGGACTGTCAATGCCGAAATCTACAAGCAGTTTCTTAAACAGTGTGCCTTTCGATATCTCCGATCCTCGTCCGTTTAGCCTCCTATCTTCATGCAGGTCAATACTCCCTGTCACACTGCGAAGAGAGTCAAAGATGTTGTGAGTGATAAAGGGGTTGGTCTCATGGACTGGCTACCTCAAACTCCAGATCTCAGCCCTATAGAAAACGTTTGGCAGATTATTGGAGATGGGTTCGGAGGGGAAATCCAAAGAACCAACATGAATTATTGAAAAACGAATGGAACAATATTACTCCATCATTTTGCAAGAAATTAATTCAGTCCTGTGGTAACAGTTATCAGGAGGTCATTGATAGTAAAGGAATGTTCTCAAAATATTAATGGTAAGGGTTTCTTTTCTGTTCTTGTTCCACTTTTCATTGTATTCTAAGTGACCCTTAAATTTTGGCTGTTGCAGTGTGGAAAATAATTTGTTTATTTCCTCATAACTTACGAAATAGTTATTCCATTCACTTGAAATTTTCACGAAAGATAGATATTTGATATATCACAGTATGTATTGAATATCTAGTCTCCACGTTTTGTTAATCTTCTATAATAAATATTTCAAATCACTTGTTCACTTATATTATGGCTGCCACTGTATATCTACACACAAATACACGGGATGGAGCATGCAAAAGAAGTCCGGGTTCGGTAGCTTCATGCAAATAAATGTATACGCACGAGAAAGTACCCAGCCTTTCGTTTGCAAGTGTCATTGTGTTATTTCGACCGCCTGTAACAGCTATTCAGAAACCATGTGCAGTAATTAACTAGTTTACTCTTGTCATTCACTTTTAATTGCTCTACACATGTGAAATGATATGCGTTCAACTTTAAATTATCAACACCAATTTGCATGACCTCCTGAGCATGTGAGACTGCTGTACCAATTTCCGTGTTGACTTTTTCGGACTTCGACCAATGACCTGAGTAACTTTAACGAATGTCTTGAATGAATTCTGGCGTTCGAACTGACCCCGTAGCACGCCTCTTCTTAATCAAGATTTGTATCGTTCTCTTTGTAGTAACAACAGTGACTCTTGCAAAGGAAACACTGCAAGCCTTTTCATGTCTGCAGATTTATTTCTATATTTCAACCATGCTCCGTAGCCCTGGCTATTTTTTCTTGCACCACCTTGAACACATGTGTGTATGCATACACACACAAACACGTACACACACAGACATAAATGTCTATACATACACGAGGGTGGGCTATAAAATTCATAGGCTAAAAATAAAGAAGGGATGCTAGAGCTGCGATGTATTACATGCATTAATTTTAAATATGCATATTAAAACCTGCATTGTTTCTTTCCAGGTAAACTGGTATTTGGCTGTTCAAGTAAAGCTTCAAATGTTACTAGTGGCAACTTCTCTTGAAATTGGTCAAAAATTGGCATCTAGGTGTTGCCAAGTATCTGTAGAAAAAGTGTCTAAACCCCAACGACATTCTTGCTGGCATCGTTTCTATATTAAGGGTTAACGTTGTGGCTGTGTGGTAAGTAGCTTGCTTACCAACCACATAGTACCGGGTTAAGTCCCACTGCGTGGCACCTTGGGCAAGTGTCTTCTACTATAGCCTTGGGCCGACCAAAGCCTTGTGAGTGAATTTGGTAGACGGAATTTGGTAGACGTCGTATATATGTATATATATATATGTATATATATATATATATATATATATATATATATATATATATATATATATATATATATATATATATATATATATATATATATATATATATATATATTATATGTATGTGTGTGTGTATATGTTTGTGTATTTGTGTTTGTCCCCCCAACATCGCTTGACAACCGATGCTGGTGTGTTTACGTAACTTAGCGGTACGGCAAAAGAGACTAATAGAATAAGTAGTAGGCTTACAAAGAATAAGTCCTGGGGTCGATTTGCTCGACTAAAAGCGGTGCCTTAGCATGGCCACAGTCAAATGACTGAAACAAGTAAAAGAGTAAAAGAGTAAATAGAGTGCAAATATGGGCAGCAGAAATTAAAAGAAGGGAGAGATCTGAAGATGTCTGAAGGTCTTTATATTCTGCAATGGCAACCACTAAGGATAACACTGATCGTATTCAGCACATGGCCATGGATGATAGCTGATTGATTATGTATCACATAGCCTACGCTATTAGCATATCCCGTAAGAGTGTTGAGAATATTCTCCAAAACGACGAAGTGAGCGCCAAGTCTTCTGTCATCTGATCAAAACTGCACCAGGCTGAACGCATCATGTGAAAATATGACAGTACTTTAAGGAAGATCCAGCTGGCTTCCTTCAATATTTCGTAAGCCAGGAGGATTGTACGGTTCATCATGTACAAAGAGACAATCCATGTAGTTGAAACTGCCTTCCTCACCATCTTCGTTTCATTTGCAAGGAATGCAAACACACACACACACATACAGAAACACACATATTTGTGAGTGAGGTGCAGTAAGAGGAGGAGAGAGGTGGAATAACAGAAATATAGAGATAGACACTCGAAGATGTATGGAATGCGGAAAATAGTAAACACAGTACATTGTATTGTTAGAGAAAGGATTTCAAGAGTCGACAACCGATGGTCGTCGGCACTACAAACAGACGTCTGCGCCGCCGTCACCACCGTCACAGCTACCACTACTGCAAGCACCATCGCTGACAACAACAACAACAACAACAACAACAACAATATTAACAGCAGTATCAACCTTAGTATATTCAGCATCAGCATCAGCAACAGCATCAGCATCAGCATCATCATCCTCCTCATCATCATCATCATCACCACCATCATCATCATCATCATCATTATCATCATCATCATCATCATCATCATCATCATCATCATCATCATCATCATCATCATAATCATCACCATCATCATCATCACCATCAGCATTGTCACCATCATCATTGCCATCACCAAAGACGTTTCGTCTGTATGTAATTCCGACAATATTAATAACGTCAATAATATAATAATAATAATAATAATAATAATAATAATAATAATAATAATAATAATAATAATAATAATGATAATAATGACGATGATGATGATATCATCAACAACAACAACCTAAACATTTATAACAACTAAAACGACAGCAATAACAACAGCAACGACAATATTATTGCAAGTGGCGCCAAGAACGGAGACATCGATCTTTAGCAGATGTACACACGTTTATAAGTACATGGCAATACCAAATTCACTATCGTATACGCGCGTACTTCCATTCAAGAACTCATTCGCAGTCTCTTACAAACACACACACACGCACACAAACACACACACATACATTTACGGATATACAGATGCATACTTACCTACATACATACCAACGTACGTACATATATACATAGATACAAACATGAATATAATCATACATATATGTGTGTATGTATATTATATATATATATATCTGTATATGTGTATATGTATATATATATATATATATATATATATCTTTGTTTACCGACCAGGCTATCAGATGTTGCTATACATCGCTGGTCACAATGCACTTCGAAATTGTTTTAGCCTTCAAATGGCTAAGCGAGCAGGCCAATATATATATATATATATATATATATATATATATATTATATATATATATATATATATATATATATATAATATATATATATATATACACGTACATATCTATATATGTATACATGTATCTATGAATATATGCGTATATATCTTTGTGTGCTGTCTGTCTCCTACGATTTAGATTCCTAACTACTCCCACATTTTGCAGTGCAGTTTAACCAAAACCGGGTATCTTATAGTCGTGATTCATATCGAGCCCTTCTGGGTATTAGCGCGCGTCTACGATGAGTCTACGATTTAAAAAAAAAATTACCATCAATCTTTCCCATTTTAATGTATTTTTGGCATATAAAGGGTAAAGACCCCCTTCGGTCATGAATGACCATGGGATTACACCTAGAAAGTTACCCTCCTAGACACAAGTCCGGGCAAGGTTGTTTATGGAAGGCTAGCAGTCGCCCATGCATACCAGCCTCCCCTCTCCACGCCACCAGTGTTATCCAAGGGAAAGACAAAGGTCGATACAGCTTGGCACCTGTGACGTCGCAACTCATTTCTACAGCTGAGTGAACTGGAGCAACGTGAAATAAAATGCCTTGCTCGAGAACACAACACGCAGCCCGGTCCGGGATTCGAGCTCACAACCTCACAATCGTAAGCTCGACGCTCTAACCACTGAGCCATATAAGGGAAGTAACTCTCTAAAAATTTATTATTAAATCTCAGAACGTAAAAAGCTACAGTAACACACCCCTCCTTTGTTGTTAGCCATATTGAGATGGCTATTATACTTTACATCTCTAAAAATGCTTATATAGCCATTTCCCTTACAAACCCGAGCAACACCGGGCGATACTGCTAGTATATGTATATATGTATCTATCTGTCTGTCTGTCTGTCTATTTATCTATCTATCAATCTCTCTGTATATATATATATATATATATATATATATATATATATATATATACATATATACACCATATGAACATATTTGAGATCATTATGAATATCATATACTCTTTTTAAATAACCAGGCTGGGATTATAGCAATAGCTGTAACAACCAGCAGCAACACCGCCATTAACATCACTACCGGCGCCTCCATCATTACAACAACAACAACGATATTAATAGTTGTAATATTGGCAATAATAATTAGAGTTATCTGAAGGAACGTCTAAAGCGGTCACAGTAAGCGTAATTTCCTGCTACCATGAAGGCCATTGCCACCACCATCATCATCACACTCATCATTACAATAATCCATTATTACTATTATGAGAATAATAACCCATAATCGTCTGTATACCCCCTCCTCCTCCACCTCATCCTCATCATCCTCGTTGTCGTTGTTGTCATCGGCACCATCGCCATGATGATGATGATGATCATCATCATCATCTTCATCATTATCTTCATCATCACCAACAGCATCATCATCATCCTCATCATCATCATCATCAATATTTTCATCATCACCATCATCATCATCATCATCATCATCATCATCATCATCATTATATTCATCATCATCATCATCATCATCAATCATCATCATCGTTATCGACGGCTTTATCATTATAGTCTCCGTCATCATCAGTAACATCGTCAAAGTTTTCCTTTCTCTCTATTCCTCCCCATCGTCAATGCTCCACCAGCACCGCCACTATCATTCATACACCTCCTCATCATCGTCACCACCAACACCACCACTACCAGCACCTTCATCGCTGACCCCACCGCCACCACCACCACAACGACGACGATCACCACCACACAACCATCACCACCACTACCGCCACAACCACCACTACCATCACCACCAACAACAACAACAACCACATCAACAACTATGCCAAAAGCAATACCATCGACTAACTACATCATCAATGACAGCAATATTTTCACCTGCGTTGTAAACGTCTTTGTTTTTATTATGGTCCTCCTCATCATCATCGTCATTAACGTCTTGTTCGTCATCATCATCGTCGTCATCATCATCTTCTTTATCATCTTCATCCACACCATCAGCAGCATCACCTTTATCCTCCTGCTCCTCCTCCTTCTCTTCCTCCTCCTCATCATCATCACCATCATCATCATTACTACTGCCTTGCTCTCGTAGTCCTCTTGCACCTCGTCATCCACATCCTTCTTCTCATCATCATAACCACCACCTCTAACACTAACACAGATTTCTTCCTCCTCTTCCCCATCTTCTCCCTCCTCCCCTCATCCCTATCCCCATCCTCCTTCTCCTCTTCCTCCTCCTTATCGTCATTATATTCAACAGTATCATTCTCTTCAACGTTGCTGGCACCATCATCATAATGATGATGACTACAATCACCACTAACAACAGTCATATCGACAACAAAACTTTCATCATTCGCCTCTCATCATCATCATCATCATAACACCGATACCAATTCGCAATAACGGCTACTACAACCATAAAATTTTATCA
>NC_043001.1:78127163-78157163 GCF_006345805.1 Octopus sinensis
CTTTGAGAAATGTACGGAGAAATTTGGTTACGAGCTGACTTCCCTTTTGTGTAGTTTGTGCATATGCCGAGTTGCTTTGTATATTTCATTCTCAATTTCGCAATGTTTCGTCTTGCGTGGGGTGTGTTTCTGTAGAAATCTTTCGGGTGAATTTTGAAAACTGAGCTGGTTTTTAACTCCTACGTATATTTTATTGACGGTGCTTCAGATGTAGAATTCTACATTAGAATGACCACCTGTTTGCTTGTCTCCCTATTTGTCTGTCTCTCTGTCGATGTCACGCTCTCTGGGCCTGTATTTCGGTATCTATATCTTTCTATCTCTCTCTCTCTGTCTCTGACTCTGTCTCTGTCTGCCTGTCTGTTTCTTTCAGTCTCACTCTCTCTTTCCCTCTATTTGTCTAGATATCTATATCTTTATCTGTATGTATATATATATATATATGTATATATATATATATATACATACATATGTATGTATGTATACATTTATATACATATATACATATATATATATATATATATATATACATACATATGTATGTATACATATATATATATACATATATATATATATATATACAAAAAACATATGTTAGTCATAATATATAGTGTACATTTAAACACATAAATAAACCACTCGTGGAATTCAACACGTTAGAAAGAACATCTAGGTTCTATAAAATTCGACAGGAACGAAATGGGACTAAATTGTTACACGTTAGGCCACTGGAAGTGAAAATTTTAATTAATTTGATATTTCCCTTTGATATGTTTTAGTATTATAATATTTTTGGATAATTTTCGACTTGAAATGTTGGTATTTTTTATTGCCGTCTAAAGGCTACGTGTGCGCAGTAGATTTTGAAAAAATAGGATATATAAACGGGAGGCATATAGTTTGATTGCCTCGTTGTTTATATATTTAACCCAAGGTTTACCTGTTGAGGACGATTTCACCTCGTCAGCAAATATTATTTATTTGCTTGCTAAACTAAAATCAGAAACCTATTGGTCCAGGAAATTTGATGGTAAAATGTTTTTATTTTTTTATTTCGTTCCTGTCGAATTTCATCCCTAATTTTCGTGGTTATTGAACCTAGCTGTTCTTTCTAACGTGTTGAATTCCACGAGTGGATTCCTTATGTCTTTAAATGTACACTATATTTTATGAGTAATTCATAGTCTTTTGGGACTAAATTTTTACACGTTAGGCCTCTGGAAGTGAAAATTTTAATTAATTTTCCATTTCCCTTTGATATGTTTAAGTATATGTATATAGGTATGTACATATATGAATGTATAAATGCATATATATATATATATATATATGCTATTTCTATCATTATATGATCGAACGCCACGCATCCATTTCCAAGTAACTTTTATATTAATAATTCTGATACGCAATCTACAACTATCTTTATTCTCAGTTTATTCAGCTATTCAGCTATTGTTATTCTGTCTTTCTGTTTTTCTTCTCCTTCCCATTCACCGTTCTCTTTCTCCCCGTCACTCTTCCTCCTTGACTCTCTCGTTGCTCACATGTGACCAGCAGCTATCGTTCTTTCTTCCTCTTGCTTTACAAGAGAAGGGCCTACTTATGCCTGTCTCCTGTCATAGCTCCTTTCTCCAGCGTTCATCACTTTAATTCGTTATGGCTTAAGAGCCCTTAACTATTTTTACTGCATTGGTACCACTTTAACCCTCCGAAAAAATCTGCTTTGCGGGAACGACTGCTTTAACGAAGTCACGTCTAGTCCGTGGAGCAGATACAACAGGGGACAACTGATGAAGGGATTGTTCTTTATGTTGCCTCTCTCGTTTCTCTATTTGTTTCTTTCGTTGTTCGAAAAAAGTTCGTTTTCCATGTTTTGTTTTATATGTTCTCGATTTTCATTTTGTTCAGGCTTTATTGACGTCCTGTACATGCATGTATATATATACCTATATATGTATGTATATATGATATATATATATATATATATATATATATATATATATATATATATATATATATTATATATATATATATATTATTTATATTACACACACACACAGACATACACACACACACACACACACACACATATATATATATATATAATATATATATATATATGCATACATATACACATATATACATACATATACATGCATATACAGATATAGATATAGATATCTAGAGAGATTAATAGAGGGAAAGTGAGAGAGAGAGAGAGAGAGAGGTTGAATGATACAGACAGACAAAAAGGCAAACAACCGCTAGTGACACATCATTATTCATATCATTTAACCATTACGTGCAGTCAACACAGCTACAAAGAGACAGAGAGAGCAAACGAAGAGCGCTCTAAATGCAAGAAATAACAGTAAAATCTACCTCAAAATCCCTTCCTGTCGTCTTAGGAAATGACACATTCTATGATTTGGTGCTGAATTCTATTAAAAAAACACCACCACGACTGGAATAATTTTGATCACAAGTCTATTTGATGACGGTTTACCTGAGGCTATACAACAACGCTGACGACAACAACGATACAATCAACAGCAAACTTTACAACAATAACAACTGCATCATTAAGAACAATAACCGCATCAACAAGAAGCCATGAACACTAAAGGCCAATGAGGTATTTGAGTTGCTAGAAATAGCAGTTGAATCTCTCTAGAATTACATCATGTAGATTGAAAAATGAGAGACACAATGGACAATGTAGTAATGCTAAATGTTGGAGTGAAAGAAAGCCTTTATATTTTAGCTCTGTTAAATCCAATGTAACTTGAGATAAGACAACAGTGACAACGTAGACGTGGCAGTGGGGTTGCTTCACAACCACATAGTTCCGGGTTCAGTACCACAGTGTGGCAACTTGGGCATGTGTCTTCCACTGTAGCTTCGGGCCGACCAAAGAAAGCCTTGTGAGTAGATTTGGCAGACGGGAACTGAAACAAGCCTCAGTGTGTGTGTGTGTGTGTGTGTGTTTGTGTGTGTATGTGAGTGTAGTATATTTACGTGTGTGTGTATGTATTTGTGTCTGTGTTTGTCTCCCCGTCCGATATCACTTGACAACCGGTGTTGGTCTATTTACATCACTGTAACGTAGCGGTTCCGCAAAAGAGAGACCGATAGAATATGTATCAAGCTTACAAAGAATAAGTCCTGGGGTCGATTTCTTCGACTAAAAGGCTGTGCTCCAGCATGACCTCAGTCAAATGACTGAAAACAGTAAACAAAAATAGAAGAATGAACTACAATCAAAACCACATTATGAGTACAATTCCTCCTACTTGGTGCGCAAGGCTAGGAAATCCGAAAGGTGGGGCGAGCAATATCGATCCAAGTTCAAATTCCGCCGTGGTCGATAAATTAAGTACCAGATGCGTAGAAGGGTGGATCTAATCGACTGACGCCCCTCCTCACAAAATTTCGGGCCTTCTGCCTAAATCAGAAAAGAATAATTAAGTCGGTGAACTGGCAGAATCGTTAGCACGCCGGGCGAAATGCTCAGCGGGATTTCGTCTGCCGTTACATTCTGAGTTCAAATTCCGCCGAGGTCGACTTTGCCTTCCATCCTTTCCGGGTCGATTAAATAAGTACCAGTTACGCACTGGGGTCGATATAATCGACTTAATCCGTTTGTCTGTCCTTGTTTGTCCTTTCTGTGTTTAACCCCTTGTGGGTAATAAATAAAATAGATATTTCGTCTTTCTTTGCGTTCGGAGTTCAAATTCCACCGAGGTCGACTTTGCCTTTAATCCTTCCGGGGTCGATAAATTAAGTACAAGCTGCGCACTGGGATCGATCCAATCGACTGATTTTTCCCCCCTAAAATTTCGGGGCTTGTGCCTAGGGTAGAAAAGAATATCGACCCAAGTACATGGTTAGTACTTTATTTATCGATCTTGAGACATTGCTAGTGGTTAGAATGACTTATGATCGTGGTTTCGATTCGAAGAGGACGGCTCATTGGGTTCGCAAAGGAAACATTTTATTTCACATTGCTCCAGTCCCATCCGCTCAAAAATGAGTAAATCTCTGACGGAGTGGTGACCCCCAAATACGGTAACGTTTTGATCTCCCATCACTTTTATGCCAGGGAAACCGAGCAAACTGTCTTACGGGTCATACAGTATGAAACAATAATGTCAAGGGGTGGTTGTTGATGATGATGATAATAAAGAATCGATGAAAGCCATTTGCGATTTGAACGCAGAACCTAGAGTCTGAAGAAATACCGCTAAGTTGTTTGACCCATGAGCAAACGGTTCTTCCCACGGAACCATCATCACAGGCATTCTCGATGTCACCATTATCTCTGACTACTATTACTGCTGCTGCAGCAACTACTACTACTACTACTACTACTACTACTACTACTACTACTGCTGATGCTGCTACTGCTTGTACTACTATTACTACTACTACTACTACTACTGCTGCTGCTACTGCTTCTGCTACTACTACTACTACTACTACTACTACTACTACTGCTGCTGCTACTGTTTGTACTACTATTGCTACTGCTACTACTACTACTACTACTACTACTACTGCTTCTGCTACTACTACTACTACTACTACTACTGCTGCTGTTTGTACTACTATTGCTACTGCTACTACTACTACTACTACTACTGCTTCTGCTACTACTACTACTACTACTACTACTACTACTGCTGCTGCTGCTACTACTACTACTACTACTACTATTAATAATTATAATAATAATAATAATAATAGCTGCTGTTGCTGCTGCATCTGCTATCACTACTACTACTACTACTACTACTACTACTACTACTACTACTACAGCACCAACATTGTCAATCAAGTCTGCCATCATTAAAAGAAACTCGGTCACAGATGGTCAAATTATCTTTTCTAGAATATGCTTCTTCAGCAGAATCTGATTGTGAGCGCGCATGCGATACCTTGTGTGTATGAGTATGTTTGTATCTGTGTGTCTGTGTATTTTTGTGAATGAAAGTGCGTGTATATGTATGAGTGTATATTTGTATGTGAGAGAGATTTTGTGTATGGTAGTTTGAATATTCTAGAGTAAAAACTCTGTGTGTGTGCGTGTGTGTTCGTATGTTAGTGAGTTAAAGTGTGTGTATGTGTATGTATGTATATGTGCGTGCTGCTGTTTGTATGCATCTCTGTGTGTTTGTATATTCGTGAGTAAAAGACTGTACGCATGTATTTGTATGTGAGGAAAATTTTGTGTATGAGTAAAAATATGTGTATGTGTGTATAAGTTTGTATGTATGAGTACAGGTGAGTGTATGTTTGTATGTGCGCCAGTAATAGTACGTGTATATGCGTGCTGTTATTTGTATACGTGTGTGCGTGTTTTACATGTATACGTTTGTATTGGTATGTGTATGTATGTGAGAAAAATATGAGGAACAGTATCTGTGTGTATGGTATGTATGTGTTTGTATGTGTGAATTCAAGTGTGTGTGTGTATGTGTTTGTATGTGAGTCAGTAAAATTAGATGCGTATGCTTACTGTTTTTTATATATGTGTGTGTGTGTTTTATTTGTATGTTTGTGCGTTTTTATTTGCATGTGCGTATGTATGTGAGAAAAATAATGCGAGCAAAAATATGTGTGCGTGCGTGTGTGTGTATGTGTCTGTGTCTGTGTGTGTTAGTTGCTATGTGTGAGTAAAAATGTATGTGTTTCTATTCTGATTTGAGTATACGTATGATTGTGCGAGTATGTTTATAGTTCTACGTTGTGTATACACACACATACATACAAACATACGTTGTGTATACACACACATACATACAAACATAGGCACATGCACATATTCACACACATACAAACATACATGCGTGCACATATACGCATGCATGCAAACACACATACAAACACTTATTTAGACGTGTACAAACATACGCAGACACACTTATAATTAAGTGTGTCTGTGTATGGTTCTACACGTCTAAATAAGTGTTTGTATGTGTGTTTGCATGCATGCGTATATGTGCACGCATGTATGTTTGTATCTGTGTGAGTAAAACTGCTTGCATATGTATGTTTATATATATATGTGTGAATATGTGCATGTGCCTATGTTTGTATGTATGTGTGTGTATATGTGAGAACGTATTTAATTTGTTTCTTTTTCTCAGAATCCATCAATTTTTTTCAATAATATTTCGCCACCGATTTTCTGATACCATTTTTCTTGTTTTGACATTAACTGTTTAAATATCTTCACACTTCATATTGTGTTGCTTTTTTGTTTTCTTGTTTGTGTATTTTCACGACGTATTTAAAAAAAAAAATTAAATACCGTTTTAGTTGGCCAATTCATTGATTCCGCTCAACATGTCACAAAAAACAAATTTTTTTTTATGAGAAATAGGAACTTGTGGCCTTAATTATTTCCCGTTAGACGGTATTAGTTGACGTCAGTTGATTTAAATGCTTTCAACGGTGAATTGAAAGAATAATTCGTTTCCACCCCACCCCCCCACACACACACACATGAAAACATTCATACACAGGCAAACACACATACACACGTGCACACAAGTTAATATTTTAGTGAATTAATTTCAAAATTACTTTACTAACGATTGTATTGTGGCGATAACATATATATATATATATGTGTGTGTGTGTATGTATGTGTGTATGTATGTATGTACGTATGCATGTATGCATGTATGTATGTATTTATATATATATATATATATATATTTATATACATATATATATATATATATATATATATATATATATATATATTATATATATATATATATACACGGTGGGGAAGCACAACTTGTAAAATAATAGATAATTCACCAAATTGCTTATTTTACAACAACCAGCTGTCTGTTTATAGGGGTATAAAGAGGCAGCTTATACAATATGTCCTCCTTGATTGTCCACCACAGCCTTCACACGCCACCTGATGATGTCACAACTCTTCATGAGGAAGTAATCAGACATTTTGCCACACCATTCCCTCGGGTCAACATTGGATGCGAATTTCTCTTGATAGGGTGCTTCAGTTTGCCCCGTATGGCATGGTCCAGGGGGTTCAAGTCTGGACTAGAAGAAGGCCAGAAATCGGCAGACAAAAGGTCGGTGGGGTTATCTTTGGAGAATTTCTGCACATTCTTCGCGGTGTGAGCAGAAGCGCCATCTTAGGTGCACACATAATTACCATTAGGATAGTTAGACTCCAGGCAAGGTAAAACCTTATGCCGCAGGACTTTACATTAAACTTCAGTCCTCACCTTTTCCCCAGACTTGAGAAAATAGAGAGGCATCTTTTTCCCGTTAGACGCCATGAACATGAGCACCATGACTTGAGATGGGTGTTTGGTCCTGAAAACACCTTTTACTTCAGAAGGTGACTTAGTAATGTATCAATCATTGCGACGGTTTAAAACAACATAAACGGTAAAAGCTTTTTCATCTGAAAAGATTTTTAAGGTTTGTCCATTGTGCTTCAGATATCACAACAGTTACTGACCTTTTCATTCCTTTTGGCTTTCATTGCATGGGTAGATAGGTGTCTCGGGGTTCTCACATATGACCCCACCAGAAAATCAGTGTGTACCGCATTTCTGCTGGCCTCTCGATAAAACTTCATGTCCCTGGACAGTTTTTTTCTCGTGTATGTTGTTTTGTCTTCCGAAATTTTGGCTTTGAGAGATTTAAGAAATGCCTTATCCCGTTTTTTATTTATGCCTCCACTTCCTTGCTTTCTCTTGAGGCCTCCCATATTCAGCATTCAGTTCTTAACGTTCCAGACAGTGCGCACAAAGGTCTCACAAGTCTCAGCAATAAGTCTAATTGCAACCCTTGCACGAAATAAACCTGCAATGCATTGTTTCTTGGCTTCTCGAGTAGACATGCAAGATCGCATGGCTGTACGTCTAGCTATCCATCTAAGTATGTATGTATGTATGTATGTATGTATGTATGTATGTATGTATGTATCTATCTATCTATCTATCTCTCTCTCTCTCTCTATATATATATATAATATATATATATATATTTAATATATAATATACGGGGTTCCCGGACTAGTCCTGTAGCGCATCAACTGGTGGCCGTACACGGTCGCAGGCGCATTGAGAGCTAGCAGTGACCTGCATGAGCAAGTGCGCCGAGTGTCATTACTTTACTTAATTCGCAAGTTGTTAAATTAGGCAACGAGAATCCATCCCGCGGGGCCAGACTGTCAATTGAGATTTCCATAATGACATTTTGAAGCGACTGGATTTGTGGAGTGTTAAGAATTGGATGCTTCACCGAGTCCTCCCAACTCGTACGTTACTCGCCAAAAACAGCACAGTGTCACTGCTGCACCTTTCCTATTCGCCAGAGTTAGTTCCTGCGAACTTCCATCTCTTCCCCAAAAGAAAGATGCTGCTCAAATTTCGTCGTTTAAACACCGTTGTCAAGATCCAGAGCGAATCGCAGAAGGTCGTCAACTCGTTTACGGACAATGACTTCCAGGTCGGATTCCAAAAGTAGCAGGGACGTTAGGACCGGTGAATTGCTGCGCAAGGTAACTATTTCGAAGGATTTGATGTTAAAACTTAGGTAAATAAGCTATCTTTTTATTACTTATGTCTAGTCCAGGAATCTCTTGATACCACCTAGTATATTTACATGGATGCATATACACATACATACATGTCTCTCTCTCTTTCTATATATATATACAGAGAGAGAGAGAGAGAGAGAGAGAGAGGGAGAGAGAGAGAAATTCACAGGTACAATGTGGGAAAAATTGACTGAGATTTGCAAATACAAATGTACATATATACATATATGCATAGATACATCCACATGCACATATATACATACAAACAGAGACATGGAAAGTACGCATATGCATGCATATATATATGTATATATATATATATATATATATATATCTGCTTGTGTGTGTGTGTGTATGTGGGTGGCTGTATACAGACACACACACATATATATGTTTTAGGTATATACATGTATATATATATATATTCATATATGCACAAAGTTATACATTCATACATCCAATATATAAATTCTTCTACATAAAAGAGATACAGTCAGACAAAACCCAAAAGGAATGAAAGAAATGTGAGCATCAGTGGTATTTGAACTCAGAATGTATAGATAGACAGGCGAAATGCTAGTCTATCTATAATATCAACTCACCGCCTGAAGGAATATAGAATAGTAAAAAAGTAAACACAAAGAAAATAGAAATAATTTCCAAGAAAACAGATTTGTTAATATTAGCTTTCATAAAAGAAACCAAAAGTCTCTACTCTTGTAGTATTCAGCATTTATTACCTACGCCTTAGCAAAGGTGGAGATATTGTTTTCAGTCGTGTTTGTTTGTTTATTTGTCCGCGGACAAGATATCTCAAAGACTGACGACAACACATTATTCACGTATATAGAATGAATTGTTGCCGTTGATTTTGGTATTTTTTCTATTTTAATTCCAAGGAGTAAACTATTACTTTTGCTGTTACTACCAACGCTACCAACGTAGGACAGTTTCCAAATAGATATCGAATCTAAATTAAAAAGAGTTTCTAATTTAGGCACAATACCATTAATTTTGTGGGAGGGGGCTAAACATTTACGTCAGGCAAAATATGTGAGTGATATTTTATTTTATGTCCTCAAGGAATAATTCAACCTCTGTAGGAATTGAACTCATTGTGAAAGAGCCGGAAGAAATACAATAAAGAATTTTCTTTAATGCTCTAATGATTTTATATGGCCCACTCCCATATTTGTTCGTGAAATGTTATCATCAGCGATGTTTTGAGATTTGCAGTTAAATATTTGTAAAAAAATAAT
The DNA here is from genome assembly GCF_006345805.1 of Octopus sinensis. NCBI lineage: Eukaryota > Metazoa > Mollusca > Cephalopoda > Octopoda > Octopodidae > Octopus > Octopus sinensis. The sequence continues at coordinate 78,137,016 of NC_043001.1, forward strand.
GAAAGTGAATTCCACATTCAGAATTGCAAAAGAGAGAAAATCCCATCGTTTGTCTACTCCTTTATCTTTTATGTTATGGTCATTCTTCCCTAGTATCTGCCAGTGCTACTTTAATTTATACGCTGCGCTTAAACAACTAAATAAATAAATAAAAATGTATGCCATACTTTATGATTTTGATTCGGCAGCGAACCAAAGACTTCGTCAACATTGAGAGTATCTTGATCAAATCGGTTTGGAAGATCACAAACCCACAGTCTAGGTTACTCTGGCATCAAAGTTTGAGCACAGCACTGCAAGGTAATAGTTTATTCGTGAAACGTACATTGTGCCCCAGAGTGGTAATATTTACTGTCAATGGGGGAATTGCATTTACCTCAAGTTAATTCATTTTGTAAAGACGGCGAGCTGGCAGAATCGTTAGCTGATAAATGGGTCAAACTGATTCACGGTTTTCCTTCTAGCTCTTTCCATTCTGATTTTAAATCTTCTTTGGTTTCTATTACTTTGGGATCGATAAATTAACCCTTAAACGGCCTCAAAGAATTGCATGATAGTTTGTGCCAAACACGTAAAACACAAAAGCTGTTTCTTACGAGATATTTTTACACTGACTTTGATTTTAAATAAATGCAAGAACTATGATTAGTCTTTCGCACAATAAAATTTACAATTTTATTTTTGTAAATGCCGTACTGTATTCAAATTTTTTTAGATGAGAGTATCTATCTAAAAACAAATGAAGTATCAATTGATGATGTTCATCATTTAAGGTTTAAAGTACGTGTCAGTTACTGGGGTGAATGTAATCGACTCCTTCTTTCGCGATTGATGGCGTTGAACCCTGCAATGGGCCGGCGTCCTCGTCATTTATAGGCCATAGAAACTGTGTAACCTATGAGTCCTAGGACTGAAGAAACATTAAAACAATGAGTTGGCAACAAAAGGATGAGTTTCTACCATCGTAATAATGCTAATAGACTGTCAACTACTTTTCCTGTACTCAATTCAATAAGGTATTCTTTAATAATGTAAGTAATGAATATTACTATTAAATAGGAGACAGCAAGATGGATGTCGGTGAATATTTAGAGAAGATGCCTTCCTCACATGCCGTAAGGTGAAACGATTTCAACTGCCTGCTTTTCCTTTACTCTGTTGCTTTGAGATATTTACAAGTCAGCATATACAAAGACGTACATTCAGTTTTATTTTCTCCTTAAATATATAGATTTTAGTCTCATTCCGATAAGAAAAATCTGGCAGATGAAAACTTGCCAGGTACCTCACCGCGACCAGTCCTTCATGCTTGAAGATATAGCAGCTAAACCTTTCTCATGTAAGGATAAAAAATGAAATGAAAATTTCTTAAATATAATGAGTAATTGAAGGACCTAAATCAGGGATTCTCAACCATTTTTTAAATCTATGGACCACTTTGATTACTATTTTATTCTGGTGGATCTCCCCCATAGCTATTCACTGTTTAAAAACTGGTTTTCTAGAAACTTCTTTCAAAATTCCTATTTTGTTTTTTTGTTTTGTTTGTTTTTTCAAACATTAACGCATGTAGATTGTACTATGTAAAATGTTACAGAAAGACACCTGTTTATTGCAATACATACCAATACACACATCTAAAGTAAATTTTTTCAGAGGCACTTAAAATAATTTTATGGATCCCCAATTCACTATTTTTATGGGACTCCTCACACCCGAAAATCTTATATGGGCCCTCAGGGCCCATGTAAACTCAAGTTGAGAATTATTGTTCTAAATAATCACTGGAATTGCTTAAATACTCCTATCCTCTTCATCTCATAAGTAGTTGTCTGAGAAAACGAAAGGGGAGAGGAAGAGAAAGAAAGAAAGAGAGAGAGATAGGTAGAGAGAGAGTGTGTATTAGAGAGAGACTGAAACAAAGGGAGGAGAGTGAGAGAATGAATTTAGATAGTGACGTCATGATATGCAGTGCCCAAAAGATAGATGATATGGTCATAGGAAGAACGTTTTCTGATCTTAGGGCTGCTCAGACAGTTCCGTCCTTGGGTTAAATAGTAACAACATAAACCACTGCAACAACAGCGGCAACAACAACATGAATAGAAAATGGTCATAGTTGAGATGTCTTTGATCACATGTCTGCACGATCAGAGGTGACATGGGGTTAAGCAACAACATCACCTCCACTTCTACCACTACTGCTACTACTACATCACCAACAACAGCATCAACAATCGGTGGTCTTGTGACTAATGAAGTAAAGAAATTAAGGCTGCCATAAATAATTGTTCGGTACCGAAAATGAAAACGAAAAGTTGGTGAAAGAAGAGAGAACATGAGAGTTAAAGCGCGAAAATAACGTTTTTTGACAGAAGGATGTAAGTGACAGCTTAATTCTAGTAAATAGAAAACTGTTCTCTCCGTTTCACTTTTAGTGAAGGTGGATTAATTGAAATAAAGAGAAAAAAACATATAAAACCATAAGAAAGGAATAAGCAGTAACTATAGCCGGAATGTAGTTAAAATGATTAATGACTGAATAATATTTCAAAGAAGGTAATTAAAGTGTCAATTTCAAATTTTTCATTCAGATTAAAAAAAAAATATATTAATTTTTTTTTTCATCTGACAAAAATAAATTGATTTCTACGTTGGGCATATATTATCATATTTAAGTCAAATAGTTTAGTAGATAAAGTGTGGAGGTATGGCAGTCAGTTTATAATTCACAGTGGGGTACTAGGATCAAATACATAGAAAGCGTTTCTTTCCTTTTCAAGAATGTACATTTAACAATATACATCTATCTATCTATCTATATATCTATCTATCTATATATATATATATATATATATAATAATAAGAGTAAATAATTTCTATAAAGGTTTTTAAAAAAACCACAATTATTTACTGGTAGAATTCGGTATGTAAATATAGCCGATTACCGGCAGGAACTTCTGTTAAGTCAGTATATAATTGTATATAAGAAAACGGGACAGGCAACAGGTTGCCTGACGGCATACCGAAAATAGAAATAGCAGTCAAGAATGCTTATTTCTATCAAAGTGGACTCCGGCACGACAAACCCTGTAATTCACATATGCAAAACAGAAGGAATAGATATCGAAAACGAAGTCTGGTGGTTATCTGTGAACATCATGTTTCTGGATTATAAACATATTGAATATATATTTCATATATATTTTTGATATATATTTCATATACATTGCATATATATTTCACATCCTTCTTCAGCACAGCTTTCCGTTGAAATAGATTTATCATAGATTTATCAAATGCTACGTACTCAAACCTTTGACCATGCGACATCAAAATATTTGAAGAAAGTGAGCAAAAGCTAAACCTACATAGACGTTTGAATTCGTAATCTTCCCTCCAAAATTTTGCCATGCGCACTACAAAAATAGTTCCATAGGAAGTAGGAACTTGGCTTGTCGTAAGGGAGTGAAAAATCCAATTAGTAATATAATAATAAGAGTAAATAATTTCTATAAAGGTTTTAAAAAAACCACAATTATTTATGGTAGGAATTCGGTATGTAAATATAGCCGATTACCGGCAGGAACTTCTGTAAAGTTCAGTTATATATTGTATATAAGAAAAAGGGAACAGGCAACAGGTTGCCTGACCGCATACCGAAAAAATAGAAATAGCAGTCAAGAATGCTTATTTCTATCAAAGTGGGATCCGGGCACAACAAACCTGTATATTCACATATGCAAAACAGAAGGAATAGATATCGAAAGCGAAGTTGGTGGTTATCTGTGACATCTCAGTTCTGGATTATAAACTATTGAATATATATTTCATATATATTTTTGATATAATTTCATATACATTGCATATATATTTCACATCCTTCTTCAGCACAGCTTTCGTTGAATATAGATTTATCATAGATTTATCAAATGCTACGTACCCAAACCTTCTGACCATGCGACATCAAAATATTTGAAGAAAGTGAGCAAAAGCTAAACCTACATAGACGTTTGAATTCGTAATTACAGGGTTTGTCGTGAATTACAGGGTTTGTCGTGCCCGGAGTCCCACTTTGATAGAAATAAGCATTCTTGACTGCTATTTCTATATATATATATATATATATATATATATATATATATATATTATATATATATATACATACATATATAATGTTAAATAAAATGAGACAACAAAGTTAAGGCTGTGCGAAATTTTCAGGATATTATAAAAGAAAGTTAGTCTTACAGCTGTTTCTGTAATATTAAGGATTTCACTTCATCACGGACGATGTAAGATAGTTAGATAGGGAGAAATAGTTAATTTGGTCTTCTGGATATCAATATCTCTCATACCTTATATATATATATATATATATATATATATATATATATGTGTGTGTGTGTGTGTGTATGTGTGCAGATACACACACATGTATATTATTGAAAAATACCATACGGCGAAGAGCTGGTAGAATTGTTGGGACTCCGGACAAAATATTTGGCGAATTTTCATCCGGCTTTACGCTCTTTGTCCAACATTTGCCGATCTCTATTTGTCTTTCATCCTTTCGGGGTCAATAAGATAATACCAACAGATCACTGGAGTCGATGTAATCGACTTGACCCCTCCCTTCTAAGTTAAGATACTTGTGCTAAAATTAGTATGTTTTATTGTTAACCCTACGAAATGCATACAAAATTAACTGACCTACAGCTTTCTGCCCGGAATATTAAAACTTTTTCACCTTTTCCCAAGCTGCAAATTTCATTTTGGTGGGTTTACAATTCCGCTTGAGTTAAGTGATGTTTAACTTAGCAAACGTCGTCTGTATTGTTGTTTTTATTAATATCTTTAGGCTCTTAACTGCCTGTGTCATCTTCTACTTGGTCAAATTGATACCACGCCGAATGCAGATCATGTACAAGCTATAGCACCGACGGTGATTAGCAATATTTCGGCGAATATTTAAGGCAGCAAGCTGGCAGAAACATTAGCGCACTGGGCAAAATGATTAGCGACATTTCATCCGTCTTTACGTCCTGAGTTCAAATTCTGTCGTGGTCGACCTTGCCTTTCATTCTTTCGGATTCGATAAAATAAGTACCAGGTGTATTAGTGAGGTCGGTGTAAGCGACTTATCCGTTGCCCCGAACTTGCTGGCCGTGTGCCAACATTTATAACCAATATTTTGTTAATAATTGTAGCCAATTTCTCTGAATTTGTATTGAAGACACTTATGGGTGTGAAGTTGTTTGTTATTTCCGTGTTTTGTATCTTTATCAGCAGTTTTTCCACTTCTCGGTTAAAGTGTCTTGGAAAAATCCTACTGTGTTACAAATTGTAATTGGCAGTTTTCAATGAAGAATGCGGGCATATAACAATAAAATTGTTGGCAGTTCCGCAGATTTGCTCGTTTCACGTTCACTGCTCTCTCATCAGCGTGAGGTGATTGTAACAAACTCAGAAGATCCATCACCCACATGGTCCATCACAATCTTCCCAGATTTGCGACAAACTATCTAAATAGGCATCGAAGAATTATGTCTCCAGTACTTCTCTCTTAGCAAACATTAATGGAGACCACCAGTGAAAACCACATACATCTGCTCGAAATCAGGCAGTTCGAATTTGCTCTGGTCTACTTGTAATTTTATTCCCATACAGTTCCACCGTGCCCACACCCATCTAAGAATGTTGCGTTCCTCGGGTTTCTCAACGGGGAGACAACAGGAGCTTCGTCAACTAATCCTATAAAAAAGACAACAAAAAGCATGAGTCATTGTTGCATCTATTATGACATAACCATTGCCTTTTATGTTTGTTTTTCTAATCAGTTAACATGTTTCTATTTTACTCATCTCTATTGCCACATCTTTGGTGAAGGAGTTTCATTCTGAGGTAATCTTACTTTTTAGTGACAACCACAAACTACATTTGACAACCGAACCCCTCCATTCTCATTTGATTAATTTAAAAATCCAGGTTCGGACATATTTAACTGCTAAGAAACGTAAAAATATCAAAAACAAGGACAACAATGCATTCTATATACGCGCATGAAGTGTTGTTATCAGTTCTGTAGCGTTTTACTTTTTATTGCAATCTATGAAATACGGCGAGGTGGCAGAATCATTGGCATACCTGACAAAATGCTTAGCGGCATTTCATCTGTCTTTACGGTTTGAGTTCAAATTCCGCCTAGGTCGGTTTTACTTTTCATCCTTTCTGGGTCGATACCATAAGTAGAAGCAAAGTACCCTCATCATAAGTAGAAGCAAAGTCCCCTCATCACAAATTTCAGGCTTTGTTCCTATATTAGAGAAAATTATTTAAAGCAGTGAGCCAGCAAAATGGTTAGCACGCCAGGCAAAATTCATAAGGGCATTATGCCCGTCTTTAAGTCCTTAGTTCAAATTCTGCCGAGGTCACCTTTGCTTATTACCATTTCGGGGTGGATGAAATAAGTATTTGTTGAGTACAGAGGTCAAAGAACTCAACTAGCCCCGTTCTTCCTCGCCTCAATTTCAAGCATGTTGTCTATAATAGAAAGAATGGTAGCCTGCCGAGTTTATGGCTGTCGCTGATGTATTAAATTCAGTACCATAAATAAAATATTATATGCATAGAATATGAATATGAATGAGCGGGAAAATTCCAACCCCGACACAATTACAAATATATTTCCCATTTACACACAAATGCAACAAGAATATACAGCACGTATCTTTGGCAGTAATCTGTGTAACTAAATCTATCAAGTGATGAAATTGTGTAATGCACTTTTGAGGAAAATATATCGCACAAAAAGTGATATGAACAGTATGTAGTTGTTTGTTTCGTGTCTTAAAAAGATTAATTTACGTCTTTATTAAAGATCTCCTTATTTAAAAAAAAAACACTCAGGTGTTTGCCACACATAAATATTTTAAGATCTCATTACAAGGTAATGTGCAAAAAGAAAAAGAAAAGCCAAAATAAAACACCGATTAATTAATATCTTCGTAATATTTCGGAAAATATAAATCTTGGAATAACTTTCACTGACTCTAAAATAAATGGGAGAGGATTATATGAAAATAATAATTAATTACACTGAATTCGTTCACATATATAAAGAGAAATATGATATGTTGTTCACAGGTAAGAGGAGAAATAGGGAAATGCCACTGATAATATTGATTGTCAACACCACAGAGGTGTGTACTGAATCTTGCTTTGGCAAATCGACAAAGGTTTTCACATAGAGAACAATATTCACCAAACCAATGAGCAGAAATCTTATTAACAAATATTATTTCCTTCAGAATGAACTCAAATAGGCAAAACATCTGAATTTAGACAAATGCAAAGGTCAAGGTGTGATCTATCGAATGTTGTACGTAAAACATTTTTTGATTAATTTAGATTTCTGAGTTGAACAAAAAATAAAATCACTTTATACTCACTAACTCTTATGTTTTGTTACCTTTCGCCAACGAAAGTACGAAGCCTGGATTATATGGCACTCCGTCGGTTACAAGGACGAGCATTCCAGTTGATCCGATTAACGGAACTGCTTACTCTTGAAATTAACAAGCAAGTTGCTGAGAACTCCATAAATATATTTAACCATAACGTAGTTCTCGGGGAGATTTAGCGTGATATAGAATGTTGCAAGACTAGCCCTTTGGATTATAAGTACTACTCATTTTTTGCAAGCAGACTGGAGCAAAGTGAAATTAAGTGTATTGCTCAAAGACACAACGCGCCGCTGTCAATCGAACTAACGGACTTGCGATGGTGAGCCAATCACTAAGCCATGCGCCTTCACAGAAAGTTTGAAATACGTGCGAATTATTTGCATACATCATTGTTTGCATATCTCTTGGCTCATATATTTAAACAAGGGTAACGTTTGGAATTTCCATAGGATTCATTTTAAAGAAGTATAACCACATTTAATCATCTTCAATAATGCTCTTCCTTCCAGACAGACAATTCCTGTGGGATAAAAAGCCCATCAACTAAACAAACCAACAAATATATTTCTTCAGTTGTACTTACCTTTTAAATTTAAATACACAAAGAAACATAACTATTGAAAATAAAATATTCAATAATTTTTTCCAGAAATTATATATAGATAATTCCATGCATGTTTTTTTCGTTCGCTGATCATGTGTATTATAACTTCCTTGATTGTCAGCAATATTTTATATTCTCAACTTAAATATTTCAATAAATTGAAATAAAATAGTTCCTTTCTTATAAATGTAAGTGGAGGCGCGTGGCTTAGTGGACAGATATGTTGAAATCATGATCCTTAGATTATGGTCTGAATTCCTGGACTGTGCGACGCGTTGCGCAAAAAAACTTTTATGTTTCTCCAGTCCACTCGAATGAGTAATCTTGCGACAGACTGTCGTCCCGTCGAAGTGGTGGATATATATGCCATGAAAACCGGAAAACTCGCCCAATAATTCTCTAAGACTCGGGAAGGATATTTATCCTAACATTTTTTCATAATGTAAAAATTTTGGGAAGTTAAAATTTCTGGTGCGTGACAGGAAATATAGGTACGAAGAAGTTACAAATTCTATTACTGTCTAGACTTCTTTCACTTGACCCGGCAAGCTAACACACTCGTTGGAGCGTCGAACAAATTGTGTCATATATTCCACTTATTTAAGTTCCAAGTTCATATCGCGCCGAGGTCAATATATACATCCACTTCAAGCCAAATTCTTCATCCTTCAAATAAATTTCTAATGTGACATCAAAAACTCAAGAAAGTACTATTGTATTTATAAGATTCATTTTAAGATCGCACTTTAGTTACTTCCCTTAGCTGATATTATTTTAAAAATATCCATCGATAGTGTACATATTTTAATCAGTGACATTCATGTGTCACTTTTCAAACTCAATTTTAAAATTACATATTTAAATCTGGGCCTAACACGCATAAGCGGAAGTCCGCCATGTCATACGCAATTTATTAGCTGCTAAAACAATTGCTCCTGTTCAATGTTCATTAAATAAATATAATAACCTGCATATATCTATATTTTTTCATACAAGCTGAGCACTCTCGGGATATATATCATACATATTCTCTCTCTCTCTCTCTCTCTCTCTCTCTCTCTCTATCTATCTATCTATCTATCATCTGTCTGTCTGTCTATCTATCTATATATCTATCTCTCTGCCTGTCTATCTATCTATCTATCTATCTATCTATCTATCTATCTATCTATCTATCTATCTATCTATATGTAATTTGTATATATTATACACAAGATATATATATATATTTATCATGTGCATTATATACATATATATGTGTGTGTGTTCATGTATGTATATTATATGTATTTTCGATATATTGCATATATATATATATATATATATATACATGCATATATATACATATAAATAATGTATTTTATATATATAATTTTATTTTCTCTCCTTGTTTCTCTCCTTGTTTCTTCTGCGTTTCTTTCTGTAAAAGAGCGTACGCTCGAGACGTTAAAGACTTTTTTTATTTCCCGAGCGTTCTACTAATACATTTGTTTGTTTTCTACACCACCTGACTTCGTCATTTTTTTTTTTCGTGAATTCTTCCTATATATATATATATATATATATATATATATATACACTAGCATATAAATCATATATACATACGAACACGCAAACATATACATACAAAAACGCATATATAGAGGGAGTACGAGCACGGAGACATATACATCTGATACATAGAATGTAAGTTAGAAATATATATTGACGTCGATAAACACGAATACAGGTGTGTATATGTGTGTGTGTGTATGTCTGTGAGTGTATGTATATACACATACGCACTCATATATACATGTATATACAGGTGTATACGTATTTATGTTTAGGTTCGGGCGCACTTACGAGTATATGAATGGAATATAATATATATATAGGAAGAGAGCTATTGAAGCAATTCGGATATATAAATATCTATAAAAATTAACATGTATAACTAAATATACACATACACGCACATTTTTATACATACAGGCGTGTTCAAATATTCATTCACAGTTAACTAAAAATTTGTTAATACGCCTCTGCATTGTGCTCACGACCACGATATTAGCCGTATGTTCAAATCATTTGACGTGAGGAATTGAACGTACGAGGAGCGTACAGGCAAAAACAAATGAAAAGAATTTAATATGCCAAGAGAATTCTATGGATGTGTAGCCCATAATGCTAAGCAAGTTGAAACTTCGAAGTCATTGTCGACATTGTTATAGTTAAATAATAATGATGAGGATGAGAATGATGAAGATAATAATAATAATAATGATACTACTACTAATAATAATAATACTAATAATAATAATAATAATATAATAATAATAATAATAATAATAATAATAATAAAAATAATGATAATAATAATAATTTCTACTAATTGCACAAGGCCTGAAATTTTGTTGGAGAGTACAAGTCGAATACATCGACTTCAGTGTTTCACTGGTACTTAATTTATCGATCCCGAAAGGATGAAAGGCAAAGTCGACCTCGGCGGAATTTGAACTCAGAACACAGCGAAGGGTGAAATACCGCTAGGTATTTCGACTAGCGCGCTAACGATTGTGTCAGCACGCCGCCTTGATAATAATAATAATAATAATAATAATAATATCAATAATGATGATGATGATAATGATGCTGTTGATTATGATGATGTACATGTATGCATATGTATTTTTAGATATGTGTGTGTTAGTACGCGCGCGTGTGTTTGTGATTGTATATAAGCTATAGGAGGTCTGTGATTTGAAAGGGACACAAAATCCCGTCTGAAAATTTTTTGTAGAGAATTGTTGGATTACACTATGTGTGATGTGTGATGCATATATGTATACACAAACACACACACATACATACACACAAATATATATACGTATATATATATATGTGTGTATATAAATAAATACGCGTTGCTGGTGTCCAGGCAATCTTATTAAGCATACTCCAGATTATATCAATGCTTTCTGGCTATATCCATTGACTCTTTAGCAACAATATGAATAGATTCATATATATAAATAGATCTCATACATATCTATTGTTAAATCAGTATTGCTCATAAATATATATAGTTTTGTATAACTGAGTCATTTGTTTGTCGCATCATCAGCTGATATGGGGCTATGTTGTCTGTTGCTGAGAGAATGTACAGAGTGCTTATGTTGATGGTTATTCAAAGCTGTCTAAGTCTTGTGAAATTGATGTGTTGGATATGTATCTTTAAATGAGCATTTCTGTGTGTGTATATCACTTAGAAGGTCTTTTTGATAGTCTTAACTTGTTGTGTAGTAGCAGGTTTATTCTTATCGAGCAGGTTTATCCTTATACATATTCCAATCCCAGTGCGCCTGTCTTTTTGTAGATCCAGGACGTGGTTTCCTTTGTAGTGCACACATTAGCTATAAATGATTTCTCATAAGATGTGAAAGCAAGAATAAAGCAGGCTTATGCCGGAATATATACTGACTTTGAGAGCTTGGCCTTTCCGTACTTTTAGAAGTGCACCTGTGTATAATCTCTTGTGGAATTTAGTAAACAGAACCGTCTGCACAGAAGCTTCTGTTATTGGATTATATATATATATATATATATATATATATATATATATATATAATATATATATATATATATATATATATATATGTTGAAGGTTGAAAACGAACATACCAGTTGATATATATGGAAACAAATATATATATATATGTATATATTCTCCTTTACCTGTTTCAGTCATTTGACTGCGGCCATGCTGAAGCACCGCCTTTAGTCGATTAAATCGACCCCAGGAGTTATTCTTTTATAAGTCTGTACTTATTCTATTGATCCCTTCTGTCGAACGGCTAGGTTACGGGGAAGTAAGCACACCAGCATCGGTTGTCAAGAGATGCTGGGGTGACAAACACAGACACACAAACACACACACATGCACATATACATATATATATATAGACATATATTACGATGGGCTTCTTTCAGTTTCCGTCTACCAAATCCACTCACAAGGAGTTGGTCGGCCCGAGGCTATAGTAGAAGACACTTGCCAGAGATGCCACGCAGTGGGACTGAGCCCGGAAGCATATGGTTGGTAAGCAAGCTACTTACCACACAGCCGTATGTATGTATGTATGTATGTATGTATGTATGTATTAAGAAGGAGGCAGTCAGAATTTTGGATAATTCTTTTTCTGTGCTTTCGTTCGTACGATCGAACTCTTCAAGACAATGCACAGAAAATGTCTTCCATTGTTTATATAAATCGAAAAGTGGATGTCGTTTTGTTCTGTTTAGAAGACGACAAATTTTTTTTTTTTTTTTTTTTTGAAGAAAGGGAGAAAGAGAAAAAGATAGGAAGAAGGACAAGCAAGAAAGTGAAGGAAAAGCAAAGAGGAGAGGAAGCGGAAACGAGGAAATGAGAAAGAGATGCTTTCGAAAATAATGACTGAATCAAGAATGACATGTGGAATTACAATTTAATTTCAATGGGTTGACCACATATGCATCACTTTTATAATCCTAATGTGTATATTTAAAAATAGGTTAATATGTATATAATAAGAGAGGAAGAGGAAAAGAGAAAGAGATGCTTTTGAAAACAATGACTGAATCAAGAATAACATCTTCAATTGTAATTAACTTTCAATGTGTTGACCACATTGATAAAATATAATTGAAAAGAAACCTCATTCTCTCTTCCTTTCCTCTTTGTGTTTCTTTCTCTTTCTTGCTTGTCCTTCTTTTCTTTCCCATGTCCTCCCTTTTTCCAAAAACCAACATTTCTCCTCTTCAAAACAAAACAAATGAACATCCTCTTTTCGATTTGTATAAAAGGAGACTTCGATTGGAGGGAACAAAACGCTAATGAAGAATTATCCAAAATTATCCAAAATTCTGATTGCCGCCTTCTTAATATACAATCTGTACACCACATCTAAGTATTCAGGTATCTCTAAAGGTGTAAAGAAAATGATAACGACATCCATCTAGGATGGATAAGAGCTCACAGCTACAGCTGGTTAAAATTTAGATGATCAGAGGAGATTTGTGATTAGTGTTTATAGAACACCAGCCTGAAACTAGACTGACACTGGAATTGAGAGTCAAGTACGTCTCGTGATATCATGCAGTGTCTATCATATTTTACGACATATAATTCGAAATCTCCACATCAAATTTTACAGACAAAAATTGGCATATGGATTTACATTACGAAGAAGGCGTTGCAAGGCCAAAAATATCTCGTGAATACAGCAAGATTTGGAAAGCTAGAGATGATATTTCAATGTTTACCTTACAGGTTTATACTATATGCTATGTCAACGGAAAATATAGCATGTCAGAATACGAACCACTGTACTGTCAGCTGTTACTTTTTCTCAATGCTTTACTGATGCAAAAAGTCGTTCCATCGCAAAGTAATATTGGTGAAAAATAGAAATTGTAAATGTGGTTTAACAAGTTCTAATGCCATTTAGACATCAAGGTATCATTAATACTTACACTAAAAGACATTGATCGAAGGGGTAAATTTTCCCTTTTGTATCATAACATAATTACAATAATTCGTTTCCCTTTCATCCATTATTAATAACGTTCTCATCAATTTACCCTGCCCCCACTCCATCAAACCAACCGCCACAATATTAAACTTACGTTGAGTAGCTGATGAAATTACAAGAAGAAACGGCTTGCCACATTACACGGACATCTATTCACGAAGAAGTGTGAAATCAAAATGGTGTATACAGGTTCTCGCTATTATAAAAGCCACTCAGTAATATGACAGAAACATCGTTGGTCGAATTTAATGGAGATGGTAGCGGTGGCAAGGATGGTAAAGTGGTGATTGGGAATACTTGCTGTGATTGTGGAGATGAAAGTGACTTTTCGATAATTGTAGTTGTGTCTGTAGTGTTAAGTGGTAATGGAAGTAAGGATCTGGGATTAATATTTGAGGTGGTTATTATGACATATAGGCATGGTTATACTGTTGGTCATGATATTGGTGGATACAGTAAAGCGTTGGTTGTTGTTACACACTTCTGGTCTCATGGGAACGACGTTAAGGCTTATACACACGCACGTATAGATGTATCAGTTTGTATCTGTTACTGGCTGCACATATATGTGTATATACGTATGCATGCATAGATAGTTAGATCTATCCATCTGTCTGTCTATCTAGCTATCCATCTATATATATATATACAGGCACATATATGTCTGCGAGTGTGTATATATATCAAGAGCTGAAACTGGAAAACATAAACATAAACATACAATTCTATCTATCTATCTGTCTCTCTGTCTCTCTGTCTGTCCGTCGGTCTATCTGTTTCTCTCTCTTTCTCTCTCTCTCTCTGTATATATATATAATGTATTATATATATATATATATATATATATATATATATATATATATATAGATATATATATATATAATATATATATATATATAGGCACAGACACACACATGCGCACACACACACATTTGTATGTGTAGATACGAGTGCATACATGTATGCCTGTCTGTGTAGGTAAGTATACACGTGTGTGTGTTTTAGCACACGCACGCGAAATTGTTCGTGTGCGTGTGTGCGCGTGCTTGTGCGTGTGAGCGAGTGCGCATGCGTGTGTGTTTGTATGTGTGATTGAGTGAGTGAGTGAGTGAATGAGTGAGCGAGTGAGTGAGTAACTGACTGACTGACTGATTGACTGGCTGACTAACTGAGTGTGCCTGGATTCAGGATACGCCATAATGTTTCGGAAATCCATGTTTGTTTCACAAAGGAGAAATCCCAAATTCTAACCCATTGTATTGAAGCTTGCGCAGATAACAGTAAACATAAACTATAGGGAGCTACATTAAAAGCATTTGTTTGAAGCATATACATTGAAACGATGAGGTACTCCGACGCTATTTTCAAGGATGAAGAGTGCATGGCGTTTGAAATTTATGGACCAAACGATGTCACACTTTGTAACATTGGATTTTACTGGGTTCTATTTCATGCTTACAATTGTGTGTGAGATGTCGTTTTGTTTTGTTTTGTTTTTGTTTATGTGTATATGTGATATTATATATATATATATAGATATATATATATATATATATATATATATATACATATATATACACATATAAACACGTATATATATATACAGTTCAAAATTTACAGAAATCAAAAGACGTAGGAAGGTGAGGGAAGCAGCTGTATTAGTTTGACGCTCGGTAAGAATAGAAAAGTCTTGGACGCTTCTAGCCTAGGCTGTTCGACAGAAAGGGTTGAGCGGTAAAAAATGGACAGGGAACGAAAAAAAATTGAAATGACCGCAAGAATGAGGGTGCGAGAAAGTGAGATAATAACGGTAACCCGCCCCTTCTAGGGTGCGCAGTCGCATGTGTGTATGTGAGAATAGTGTGTGTGAGTGTGTATGTGTGAATAGAGGCGAGCGCTTGTGAAAGTATGCGTGGGCAAGCATAAAATTATGTGCCTACAGTATATGTGCGTATGGTAGCGTGTGTGTCTGTATAAATTTCGAGTATTTGCGTGTGTGTGTGAGCGTGTGTGCGTATGGAAGTGTGTAAATTATGTGTATATTATATGTGTAATGCTATCAGGAACCTGCACGCATGTGTGTGTATGTGCAAACGCTTGCGCGTACCCGTTAATGTGTTCTCGTTCCAGTGCTGAGAGAACATGTGCGTGTGTATGAGTTAGCTCACGAAGTGTACGTCTACGTGACGCTATAGTGTGAGTGTGTATTGTGTATGTCTATGTGTGAAAGTTGTGTGTGTTTATGCGTGTCGTGTGCGTTTGTATATTGTCTGTGTTCAGGCGTGTGCAAAATGAAATAATTCTGTTTTGTAAATGATTCTCAAAGAACCTAAATATAATAAATAATATAGAAATATCTGGTTTACATTAGTTATTCCATCCAGAAGAGATTTTTCAACCCGATACTTTGATATCATTATTTATAGCATTAATGTACTTCAAGAACCAATTCAGGAAAAGAAATATTTCACATCCTCTCGAAACTTTATAAATTCTTATGACATCATGTATATATATATTATACATATGCGTATATGTTGGGCTATAAATATACATAAACACGCACACACACGCGAATACACACATATATAAATTAAGAAGAAAACGGAGAAATCTTGATCAACAAATTGACTACCATCGATTACCATTTTTTTAATAATAATCGATAGTTGTCAATTTGTTGTTAATCAAGATTTCTCCATTTTCTGCATAATTTCAATTTGATTCATAATAAACTCTTGTTCATCTTCGTTATTCCCTGTATCCTATGATCCTGATATGCTTGCATATGTATGCCCAGGGTTAACATAGGTAATTTATACCGGTAGTTAAACGGATACTCTTATGCTTTAGACCGTTATTACAACCTACTAACTCTACTAACCTTATATATATATATATATATATATAGAGAGAGAGAGAGAGAGAGAGAGAGAGAGGAGAGAGAGAGGGAGAGAGAGAGAGAGGGAGAGAGAGAGAGGGAGAGAGAGACGGGCTTCTTTCAGTTTCCCCTCTACCAAATACACTCACAAGGATTTGGTCGTCCCGATGCTATAGTAGAAGTTGCCACGCAGTGGGATTGAACTCGGAACCTTATGCTCACACAACCACTAATATATATATATATATATATATATATATATATACACAATACAAAACGGGACAATACAACATCCAGATAGATGATACAAAGAAAGCAAGGACGTGTCGTTCGAAGTTTTCTTTCCTCAGTCTTTTCCCAGATTATCTTCGCAATTTCGGCTGATTAAACTCGAGATTGCTCTAATCTGGCTAGCCCCAAGGAAAAACTAATCTAAGAGCATTACATTTCTCGGAAGAAAGCAGCGAATGTATGCAAAAGCAAGGACGGTAAAAAACGGACAATGTTACACATATACAATATAAATAGTAACAGGACATAACAACAGGTGTCTTTCGACTAAGGACGAATTATATTAAGCTGGTGTGTGTGGAAATGAAGCCTTACGGCAGAGATACAAGATTGCATAGCCACAGGGAGGAATATCGATGTTGCACGGAGAACGGTCAGACCAAGAAAGAAAGATCAGGCATGTACACTGCGTTTCACTTTATAAACAGCGTAACGTTTTTAAAAATTGTATTTTAAAACTACTCCTTTGAATTCAACGAAATTTCCACAGAATGATGAGAATAGCTATATGCACGTAGTGTGTAAAAAACGTTCGGTTATTTACATGATTCCCACGAACATTCAGTGTTTTGAAATTATTAACAGGTGGTCTGGTAATCTTGTAATTATGGGTCGTAAATGTTGTTTACATGCTCCAGAGAAATCTGCTTTTACTTCTGATCTTGCAAAAGGTAAATCAATATTAGAAATATCTAGTTGACAAGAGTCAGTCGATGGCTGTTTCTCAACGTTCTCTGTCACGAATTATGATTAAATCTGTAAAGAACCAAGGTCTTACAAGTGGAGAACATTTCAAGCGCATTGGCGTAACAACTGCATCCTGAACAACCCGATGTTTTCTCCTGAAAAAGTTCTGTAAACTAGTGACATCAGTTAAAAAGCCTACTTTAAGCAAAATACACGTAGAAAATAGTCTGAAATGGGCAGAAGATAACATGAAAGTCGACTTTTCAAAAGTTGTTTTCACGGGCGAAACTCGTGCTACACTTGATGCACCTGTTGGTCGGAGCAAGGGTTGGGTTGTAAATGTATGGGTTCGTTATCAAAACAAAAGGGAGGAGGCATCATGAGTTGGGCGGGTATTATAGGAGATATTATATTTGGTCCTTGGGAAGTGTCTGACGGTGTTAAAATGACTGCAGATGCTTACGTAGCCATTCTGAGAGAAGATCTTGAAACTTCGTTCAAGAAAAGCAATGGATAAAAAAGCCAAAGATCACCTTCAGGACAAACCATAATATTCATGCAAGATAACGTGTCCTCGCATTCGGCGAAGCAAAGTACAGAGTTTCTGCAAGAATTATGCTTTTGTGGATCTCAAAAGATGAAGTGGTCTTTTGTTTCTCCGACTTAAACCCAAAACAAGTATTCTAAAGCGACGAGTTTAGGAGAATGGATGCCATTTGAGGAGCAAGGGTGAACTGTTGCTGGCAATAGTGGATATATCTCGTACTATTAAGAGGAGATCCAGAAATTAGCATGTTTCATGGAGCATCGTGTTTTCAAACTTATTTCAAACAAAAACTCATATATCCGTTACTAACCAACTTACCTATTATTTTTAAATGCTTTTTATTTGTTTATTTCTATTTCCCCTGTTTATGACTGTATGCGTTGTTTTCAGTGTATGTATCAAACAATTAGATTGGTGTTTTCTTGTTTATATGGGTTTTAATAACGCCACACTAATAATTTGAAACACAAGGTTCCGAGTTCAATCTAATGCGTGGCACCATGGGCAAATGTCTTCTACTATAGCACCGGGACGACCAAAGCCTTGTGAGTGGATTTGGTAAACGGAAACTGAAAGAAGCCCGTATATATATATGCATGTGTGTGTATAAGTTTGTATGTATGCGTTTCAACCCCCGTCATAGTTTGACAACCGATGTTGGTGTGTTTACGTCCCGGTCACTTAGCAATTCGGCAAAAGTAACCGACAGAATAAGTACTAGCCTTAGAAAGAATAAGTCCTGCGGGCGAAACGAATAAAAGAAAAAATAAAAGAAAATATGAAAATATATATTTTCTTTTATTCTTGTATGCGTTTCAGTCATTTGTCTGCGGCCATGCTGGAACATCTCTTTTAGTCAAACAAATCGACCCCAGTAATTATTCTATGTAAGCCTAGTACTTATTCTATTACTCACTTTTGGCGAAGCGCTAAGTTTCGGGAACGTAAACAAACTAACATCAGTTGTCAAGCGACGCTGTAGAGGTGGGGACAAACACAGACACCACACACACACATAAGCGATAGGCTTCTTTCAGTTTCCGTCTACCAAATCCACTTAAAAGGTCGGCTTACAATCCACTTACAATCCACTTGGTCGGCGCCAGGCACAAAGTGGAACTGAACCGGGAACCATGTGGTTGCTAAGCAAGCTACTTACCACACAGCCATTCCTGCGCCTAAATATATATATATATATTGTTATATTTCGGAATGGTCATATTGCCAGTTTAGCCAATAAAAAATCTTGCACAACAAATATTTAAACGTATATATATATATATATATATATATATATATATAAGTATAGATAGGTGAATTATGTATGTACATAAATTATATGTAAATAAGCTGCGTACATTTTTAGTCGAGGTAGATGAATATTTGCGATAGGACAGCCGTAGGTATCATGAGATAGATCTATTTAATTTGAGCGATCTCTTAATCATCGGAATATTCCGAAACATTCATAATTGCTATGAGTATATATTCAAATATATAATCCTATTGGATGACAAAATTCGATATCCCTAAGGTTTAAATATTAAAATTCTTAAATATTAGCGTGGATACAAACTTTTATAAACATTCATCATATCTGATTTATTCTTCCATATTCCTATGTGTTTTCCCTATCTGAATCGACAAACAATAAACGAAGGAAGCAGTAAATTTAAGTGCAATATAATCTTTTACTTTTTTATTTGTTTTAGTCATTAGACTGCGGCCATGATGGAGCACAGCCTTAAAGGTTTGGGTCGAAGAATTCGGCCCCACGTCTCATTCTTTGTAATCCTAGTACATATTCTATCGGTCTATTTTGCAGAACTGCCAAGTTACGAGGGCGTAAACATACCAACGTCTGTTGTTAATCGATGGCAAAGAGGACAAATACGCAGGCACACACAACCTGAGTCGGTGTGTTTACTTCTCCCTAACTTAGCGATTCCACATAAGAAGCCGATAGAATAAGTACCAGGCCCCAGTATGGTCGCAGTCTAATGATTTAAGCAACTAAAATATAAAAGATACACACACACTCACGCGCACGCGCCTACACACATACATACACATACACACACACTCATGCAAACATGCACATGTATGTATGGGAATGTTCC
>NC_043001.1:78162163-78182163 GCF_006345805.1 Octopus sinensis
AACGTGTGGGCTAGTTGGTAGGCTGTTGCGCTGCCGATCGAAAGATAAGATTGGGATTTCGATTTCCAGATCGGTGATGACGTGTTCTTGAGCAAACACTTCACTCAGATTCAAATGGGTAATTGAGCGATGTATGTATATGTATTGTGTGTGTATAATGTGTAGATATATATATATATATATAAATATACATATATATATATATATATATATATATATATATATATATATATATATATATAATATTATATAATATATATATATAATATATATATGTATATACATATATACACATATATATGCATAATGCATAATTAGTGAGTATGGAAGGGTTCAGATGTGATCCTCCCACTGTGCAATGTAAACAAACATAAGTACATATTGTTAGGCTCTCGGTCAGAGAGTAGCAAATAGATTACTGGCTAACCAGCCTTCAGAGTAGATGTATATTTATGTCATCTGCCCATAAAAATAAATTCCTACTCAATGCTAGTTATTAAATCAGTCACAACCTCATAATTAACAGCAAATTTTTACTCATTTACTTCTTGTGCATTAGTTGTTGGTTTAAAAAAAAACCGTTTTGTACGAGCATCGTTAATAGCAAAATATCTGTAATAATTTTTTGTGGTTGTACTAATGTTTGTATCACCTGCTTAAAATAAATGAATGAATAAAATAAACAAATCTGCATACAGTTCATTATTTAATTGTTTTCCAACAAAAACATTTATGAAATTATTTTTTCTAGAAAGCTAATATAAAGTAATATGTGTTTTTATCTTCCTATCAAAATACACGCATATATGTATAGATCGGACAAACGGGACGCCGCTTGGCTGACCGGTTCGCGGAACACCTTCGTGACATCCGCCTTGCGAACGACACACCGGTCTCACGCCATTTCCGCTCCACCGGTCACTCCTTGCAACACCTGTCTGTGTTCGGTTTGTCCTTACACAGAGGCCATCCGGATTCCCGTTTCCGCCGTGAACAGAATTAATCTTCTCTCTCGCCTCTATACGCCATTTGGTCTCAACTCTCTCCCCTCCTCATCTAACACCCTCTCCCCTCCTCATCTAACCTCCCCCCGACCCCTACTTCTCTTCAGTCCTTCATCCTTTCACCCCTACTCCTCTTCCTTCTTCCCTCTTTCTCCCTCCCTCCTTCTTCCCTCTTCCCCTTCCCTCTTTCTCTCTGCTCCCTCACTCCCCTTCTCTCTCTCTCCCCCTCTCCCTCTATCTCCTCCTCCTCCTCTCCCCTCCTCTTGTCCTCCTTCCTTTCCCCCCCTCCTCTTCCCCTCTCCTTCTTCCTCCCCCCTTCCCCTTCCCCCTCCTCTTCTCCCCTTTCCTTCTCCCCTCTTCTCCCCTTTCTTTCTCCCCCTCACCTCCCTCCCCTCTCCCCCCTTACCTCACCCCTCTTCCCTCATCTCCTCTCTCTACACTACACCATACGACATTACACATCACATCATATATACATACACACGTCCAGACCTCTCATACGCACTAATACTCTCTCATACACACACACACTCTTCTCATACACAAACACACACTCTTATGTTGGAGCGAGGTCATTAAACTGTATTATCTCCCCTAATTTCACTCTTGCGTCTCATGTCTGATCTTTGACTTCTGGCCGAAATCAGATCGCCATGTTGATTCGTTACCCTCTGCACGCATATTTTTTCTCTCCTTCTTTCTGTGTTTTTTCCTCTGTGTATCTTTCGGTTGAAGAGCGTAGGCTCGAAACGTTAAAGACTTGTTTTATTTATATTTCCTGAGCGCCATACTAATACAATTGTTTGTTTGTATTCCACCTGCCTTCGTCTTTTGTTTATTTCCGTAAACCTGCCTTCGTCTTTTGTCTATTTTCATAAAGCTTCCCGATATATATATATATATATATATATATATATATATATATATATATATATATATATATATATTATATATATATATATATATATATATATATCTATCTATCTATCTATATCTATCTATCTATCTATCTATCTATCTATCTATCTATCTATCTATATCTATCTATCTATCTAACTAACTATCCATCCATCCATCCACCCATGTATGTATTTATGTATCAACCTATCTAACTATCTGTCTGTCTGTCCGTCTGACCGACCGTCCCTCTGTCCGTCTGTCGTTTCAATATTCGTTTCAGTAAAACATGTGAAATATATTAAATGAACACAAATAATGTTAACTGAAGGCAGAAGCACTGTTGACTACGAAACCAGGTAAAGATTTAATTAGTGTTAGAAAGAAATATGTTAACGGTCCTAGAGAACTGCATTCATTTTATTCCGAATATCAATAGAAATATCTCTTCCGACTACACAAATATTGGCGATATCATAATTATCACACACTGCATTAAACACTAAGGAAAAATATAAACTGGTTCGTTACATTTGTCGTAGGGCTGCTTGGTCGCTCGTGTCGCAATACCACAGATTTGCTTGTCATTTGTTTGACCTTAACCAGTTGAGCATGTCCCTTAGTGGCTGACGATATGTGCATCTCTGATCACGAGCAGAAGTAATGGGGGACCATCATAGCCATGTGTTGAAAGGGATTCTTTGGGGTTTGAATAATTCACCTCTGGAAACATGGGTGGTTCTTTCAACATCCTTAAACAACCCTTATTCAGGGACCTTTTGGGCGGGATGGGCTACTCAACCTGAAGAAATTTCTAACTGGGCCCCACCTGCAAGGTCATGTGCTGTTTATCTTGATATGAGATCACCATGTCGCGCACATATGGTTGTGATGCATGTGCCTGGTGTACCCTTAACAGGCGGGTAGTCATTATGGGTATATTGGGCTTCGTATATACTTTGATAGCATGAACTGCTCTCTCAATAATAGTAATAATAATAATAATAATAATAGTGCCTGGTGTACCTTTATCAGACGGGTAGTCATGATGGGTATATTGGGCTTCGTATATTTTACCCCAGTGCCACTTTGATGGCATGAACTGCTCTCTCACTCAATAATAAAATAATAATAATAATAATAATAACAATAATAATAATAATAATAATAATAATAATAATAATAATAATAATAATAATAATAATAATAATAATAATAATAATAATAAAAATATTTATAATTATTATGATTATTATTATTGCTGTTACTGTTGTTGTTGTTGTTGTCGTTGTTGCGCATGTGTGGAATATCGTTGGCTGCATGAATAAGGAGAAAATAAGCTCACGAAACTTTAACATTAATATTTATTGCCGGATATGATATTTGTGAAGGCTATTTACGATGAATGGTATCAATAATACAATTACTGATTGGGAGGACAGAAGGACATCCTGGAATGCTTGCTAAGTACATATATTAGACCTCAAAACTCTGCAGTGAGTTAGGCTTTTATGAGGTGAAAGTGAGGGCGCGTGGCTTAGTGGTTAGGGCATTCGGCTCATGATCGTAAGGTTGTGAGTTCGATTCCCGGCGACGCGTTGTGTCCTTGAGCAAGACACTTTATTTCACGTTGCTCCAGTCCACTCAGCTGGCAAAAATGAGTTGTACTTGTATTTCAAAGGGTCAGCCTTGTCACTCTCTGTGTCACGCTGATTATCCCCGAGAACTACGTTAAGGGTACACGTGTCTGTGGAATGCTCAGCCATTTGCACGTTAATTTCACGAGCAAGCTGTTCCGTTGATCGTATAAGCTGGGACCCTCGTCGTCGTAACCGGCGGAGTCTTTAGTCTTTATGAGGTGAAAAGAGATTAAATTCTAGAACATTCGGGAAACCATATCATGCCTCATCTTAAAGCTGATTAGTCAATTTATATATCAATCACGTGAGACTGTCATGGCTCATTGGGAGATTTTAAACCGAATTTCTAGCGGCTCGGTTTCGGATCGATGTTTCTTAAGGTCGTTCAGCGTGATATAGCCGTAAGCCATATATATATATATACGTGTGTCTGTGTGTGCGTGCGTGTGCGCGTGTTGTCCCTTTTCTATTTTTTTTATTTTGTTTGCTTATATGTAAGTATATCTTTATCGAAATCTTGTACGACTCTATTCTTTCTTTTATTCTTTCTTTCTTTCTATCAGCCCTTTCTCGCTTACTCCGTTCATTCCACTCTTCGTTCTTTCGTTTCCTCACTCTCACATTTCCTTGTCTTCTCTTCATGCTCACTTTCCCTCCTCTTATCACTTCACTGTGACCCTGTCATTTTTTTCACGCCCCTCCTTAATTCTTCTGCCCCTCTGACTCTACCACATTCTCTTCTCTCCCCACGTGACCGGTGTTCGGCCAAGCCTGACCTTTCATTCTTGGTTCGGCCGTCGTCCGTGCAATATCTACATTCCTCCATGTGCCTGGGAATCTTGTATCCCTGCCGTAAGTCTTTATTTTTACACACGCCAGCTTAATTTAATTCGTCCTTAGTCAAAAGACACGCGTTTTTATGTCCTGTTATTTGTATTCGTGTAACATTCTCCGTTTTTCCCCATGGAATCTAACGCTCTTAACTTAGTTTTTCCTTGGGGCTGGCCAGATTGTAGCAATCTCGAGTATAACCAGCCGAGATTGCAAAGATAATCCGGAATTCGACTGAGGAGAAATAACTCCGTATGACCCGTCTTTGTTTACTTTGTATCGTCTATCTGGATGTTTTGCGTTATTGCCCCATTTTGTATATTATATATATATATAAATGGAATTTCGAAACATGTGTCGAAAGTAAAAATGTTTGATTACACCTGCGTTAACTCCATTTTTTATTCATATAGATATATATATATATAATATATATATATATATATATATATATATAATATATATATATATATATATATATATATATATAAACACATAAGGAATCCACTCGTAGGATTCAACACATTAGAAAGAACAGCTAGGTTCTATAACCACAAAAATAGGGATAAAGTTCATATATATATATATAATATATATATATATATATATATATATATATATATATATATATATATTTGTGTATTAAACGTTCAGGATTGAAATGTATCAGGGCCTTAAATAGTAAAGCACGAAGGTCGGAACAATGAAATCGCTATCGTATTCAAAACAATATTAGAGGGGCTTATACCTTCATACCGAAGTAAAGATGCATTTATATTCTTGCTACATGTATGATCGCAAATGTCCGACTGAATATACTACGAGTCTCAAGGCTGCACCTAGGTACAAACACTACACCGATTGTACAAAACTGAACAAACTTCAGATTCATGCTAATTGCAGGTTAGGATAAGATGAATAATGAACTTATAATAACAGATGGATATTGCTTCTCACTACAGCTGTTTCGGACATGTTTTTATTGATGAATAGTTATTATATCTTTCGAAATGTAGCTTTATTATTATATGTCTCTTTAAGCCGGTGAGTTGGCAGAACAGCTAGCATGCTGGACGAAATGCTTAGCCGTGTTTCGCCCGCAGCTACGCTCTGATTTCAAATTCTGCAGAGATCGACTTTGCCGTTCATACTTTCGCGGTTGATAAATTAAGTAATAGTGAAACATTGGGGTCGATGTGATCGACTAGCAGCCCTCCAGAAAAATTTCAGACCTTGTGCCTTTAGTAGAAAGGAATTTTATATTTCCCTTTATTTCGTATATAAATAGATTTATGCGGATTTATTATGAAGAATATCACTGCTGTAGATTATTATTTTAATGCGTAGTTTTTGTTTCGAACTCTGTTGCCCAGCTATTTAAAGATTAAAATTCGAATATAATAACCTTATCTTTGAGGGGTTAGAGATCGAAATTGAATTCTCATCTCATGTTCCGTATTCATTCTTTCGCTTTAACAACTTTTCGCATCCTGCTCTGTTCCACTCACCTTGACGATTCTCTTTTTTAAACTACAAACTAAAGAAATTAAATTATTCTCTGACCGAAGTTTGCCGGAGAGTCATGAAATGGCATGTAGTGGAAGTGTAGAATGTTCTTTTTTTTAATTTAATAATGTTTAATTCGTGCATATATTGACCTCATAAAAACGTTTCTTTTTTTGCGCATGATGTAATTATTCATGAATAAAAAACAAGTTTGAAACAGCTGTAGTGAGTGAACCTCAATTCATCTGTTGCTATTTGCTTATTCATGTATGCATGTATGTATATATGCATATACAGTGTGTGTGAGGCTTGGTTAGTATGAGAGAGAGAGAGAGAGAGAGAGAGAGAGGGACATAGAATGAAAGAAAGGGAGAGAGATTCAGGATATATTGCACTCGTTAGACTATATACAAGCCTTATATATCATGACACAAAAGAATTCATGATATTCACTTATTATTAATAAAAAATTAGTTAGCGCTGTAATTATAAATGATAGACATTTGAACAAGAATAGGAAAAAAAGCTTCACTGATTGCATTTACCAACACCTTGCTGCTTGCTACACGGCGCAAACTAATAGTTGATATTTCATTGCCATTCAATATTTTATAATTAATGTTCAATATTCTATAATACAGAAGCGATGCATATATATATATATATGCACTCACAGACAGACGCACACATTTCTTATGCATACATATGTATATCTATATATGCACATATATATATATATATATATATTTATACATACTCACATTCACATACACAAACACACTCATACAGCTATGTATCAATACCTTCTCTCCCTTGATTTATACATACATAGATTCATACCTACATACATGTGTGTGTATGTGTGCGTGCGCAGGTGCGTGTGCTTGTGCGTGTGCATGTATTTATGTATGAGTGCTGTGTGTGTTTGTGTGTGCCCGTTAACATGTATGTGAATGTGTTGAAAATTTCTTTCTTTGAACGAACAATTTAATTCATTATAAATGTTTCGTTTAATAATTGAGCTTTTCATTTGGCATTCCGTAAGAAATGATTTCTACCACTTTTATTCTTTTATATATTACGATTATTATTATTATTATTATTATGATTATTATTAATATTATTATTATTATCATTAATATTATTATTATTATTATTATCATTATTATTATTATTATTATTATTATTATTATTATTATTATTATATTATTTATTATTATTATTATTATTATTATTATTATTATTATTATTATTATTATTATTATTATTATTATTATTATTATTATTATTATTATTATTGTTATTATCATTCCTAGTTTCAGCAAAAATAAACAAGTTTTTTCTTAGCTAATTATTTTCTTTGAAAAAAAAATTTCTTTCTTTTTTACTTGCCTTTCATTTTCCACTTATAATGAAAAATGATTTAATGATTCTTCAGCCAAAAAATTATTTCATTATTCATTCTTTCATCAAATCAGTTTCCGTCTTCAGTGTGAGCAGCTGTTAACTAGCATATGTCCTCCATATCACAATACTCAATCATCAAATTTCTCCACTGTAGTCAGCGCTGTAGATATATATGCAGGCGATGTTTACACGAACAGAAACTAATACTAATTTTTCCTTCTACCATTTATTTGTGTTGGTAATGGTTTCAAATTTTGGAACAACGCCAGCAATTTCGGAGATGTTAAGTCGATTACATCGACCCGTGTTCAACTGGTACTTATTTTATTGACCCCGGAATAATGAAAGTTATAATCGATTATGGCGGAATTTGAACTCAAAACGTAAGAACGGGTGAAACACCGCTACGCTTTTTGCCCATCACGCCAACAATTCTGCCACTTCGAGACATACACCAATCAGCACCCTGGTCACCATTAACCAAGAAATGAGCGTTTAAATGTACCATTTGATCTATTAAAAATATTAGCCTAATTGCCTCAAATTGCAATTGCTCTCTTTTAAAATAGAAAAATAAAAACCCTCATTTGAAATTACTACAAAAATGACCTCAAAATATAAAAAAAATCATTGATGTATGATTCTAGATCATAAGTTTTCTCAGTAAGACTGACCTGAGATTAAAGATAAAAACTGATTCTTTCCTCATTAGATTCTTTGCTTCACCGAAGACCCTTTATGAATACGTTTTCAACATATTTCTGTCGATAATTTCGTTAATTTCGCATAGCGGTTGAGAAGCTTGATTTTCAACCTTGTCGTTTGTGGTTCAATCCCACTGTGCGGCATCATAGGCAAGTATCTTGCATTATAGCCCGGGGTCGACGAAGGCCCTATGAATGCATACAGGCATACCTCAACTTACGTCGGGAATTAGTTCCAAAACATATTACTCGACTCTACAAACGATGTAGCAATAAATAGATAAATATATAAAAATCTAAAATGTATTTGCTTATATCTGTTTTAAAGAATGGTTTGTACATATTTTCATAGGAATTTTCTTTGCTTCTCCATTTTACTATTAGATTTTTAAATGTTTTTCATGGGTTTTATTAGTTTAAATATATGTTCTTTGAGACCGACGCTACGACCAATAAATCGAGTGATGTGGAGGTTTATTTCTCCCATTAATTTACTGAAAATATCGACGTAAAGTCGAAAAAGACCTAAATCGAAATGACATAAATTGAGGTAAGCTTGTATAATGCAATTCCTTCACTTCATAATCAACCAAATTATGTGAAATAGGAGCACATTAGTTCGATATTATACTCCACATAACACTTATATAGTCTGTGGAATGCCTTTGACGATACACTTTGATAGATATGTTCGATCTGTGCTGTGATACCCAGTCAGTATAATGTCGCACCAAATTCTCCATAAAACATTAAAACCGACATCATCCAAATGGGGGATGTAAGAACATAGGTAAAAATAGATAATGCTAATTAATCATACTTGTGAGCATTATACAGATTCACATATTCACTTACAAATGCATAGGTACATGAAAGTGTCTTATCTATCTATCTGTCTGTCCGTTTTTCTATTCGTCTATCTATCTATCTATCTATCTATCTATCTATCTATCTATCTATCTATCTATCTATCTATCTATCTATCTATCTATCTATCTATATATATATATATATATATCTGTCTGTCTGCCTGCCTGTATGTCTGTCTGCCTGCCTGCCTGCCTGTCTGTCTGTCTGTCTGTCTGACTATCTGCCTGTCTATCTATCTATCTATCTATCTATCTATCTATCTATCTATCTATCTATCTATCTATCTATCTATCTATCAATCAATCAATCAATCTCTCTCTCTCTTTATCTATCTAGCTAACATCTGGTTTTTTTCTTTTTCTTTTGTCTTTTTTTTTCCTTTCTATGATCCCTTTTGATCGAAAACCTACCCCGCTACTTTTTCCCCACAAAAATAGAAGCTCTACTTTGTAATTTGTCCCGTCTGTGTCCAGCCCTGTGTGACTAACAAAAAACCATATCTATCTATCTATCTCCTTCAAACGGGAAGGAAGAGCTATTTTCATCATCCTTGTGGCTATGGCAAAAGAATGTATCTGGTGGACGCGTCTGAAAGGATTGGAGACAAACACTTTCCTCTCTGGTCAATCTCTCATCAACTTCTTCAAGTACCACTTGAAAAGCAAAGTGAGAGTAGAGAGGCAAGTTTCGTCTAGCGAATGTTTTTAAAAAAGATGGGTGAATGTAGCAAGGATGGCACGTATGAATGACGAAGCCACCTTGGGCATAATCCTATGAACCTAGAAATTGAAAACAGAGGGTTACCCACTTGCAAACAAATGTTGTAACATATAACAATATTGACCAAGGTTACCGTGGTCTTTTTCGTAGGTTTTTCTTCCCACGGATAAACCTTACTTGCTTTCCCCTTTACACCATACATCATAGCACTGTGATACACGATCCCTATTCATAATTTTTTTTTACTCTTACCCTTTTTTCCCCTTTTTTCTTCTTTTTTTCATTTCTCTTTTCTTTTGTTCCTTTTCCTTTTTTCTTTTTTTTCTTTTTTTTCTTTTCATTTTTGTTCTTTTTTTCCCCTTTTACGATCCCTTTTGATCGAAAACCTACGCCACCTTTTTTTTGCTTCTTTTGTTTTTTGTTTTTTTGTTTTTTCATCACCCAAAAGAAAAGCTCTACCTTGTAACTTGTCCCATCTGTGTGCCGCCCTGTGTGGCCAATAAAGAAACTTATCTGTCTGTCTATCTATCTATCTATCTATCTATCTATCTATCTATCTATCTATCTATCTATCTATATATCTATCTATCTATCTATCTATCTATCAATCTATCTATCTCTATATATATATATATATACATCTGTCTGTCTGTACATCTATCTATCTATCTATCTATCTATCTATCTATCTATCTATCTATCTATCTATCTATCTATCTATCTATCTATCTATCTATCTCTGGACAGACAGACGCAAGTCAAATGGGCTCCACGTAAGTTGGTAATTTTGTACGTTCAAAAGTGTATATTGACAAATATTTTGTGTTTAAAAGTTGTGCAACAACATCCACTGTAAACCTTTGATAAATATCTACACAAAATTTTGCCCCTTGTGGGCAAAATTTAAAAGAAAAAATTCTCATAGCCTTCGTGGTTCCATTTAGCCATTTTATTTCCAAAATGGCCAATGGTCACCACGAGGCTGAGTTGCAAGTCAACCGTGACGCAGAACAAAAAAAACAGGATGCCCTGCTACCATACGCTGAACCTGACAACAACACCACCACCACCACCACCATCAGCATCGACAACAGCAACAACTATAAAACAAAGGTCGTAAAGCCAAGCACCGTCACCACCATCAACACCGACACCACCACCATAGCAGCTTCTGCTACGACAACTGCTTCCTCTACCAACAACAACAAAACCAAGGTCACCGACACCCTCCTTGACGACGTTGAGTACCCCACACTGCCTCTACCACAATCTCATAAAGCAGGGGAAATGGGGGGAAACAACACGAACGCTGACATCGCGACCTCCACTCACAAACTAGTAAACAACCCGATTTCACAGTTTACTACTACGACGAACGACTCTGCCACAAACATCACCACCACCACCACCACCACCACCACCTCCACAAAAAACAATTTCGCGGAAGCCATACGACCGAAAAGAAGGATCCTAAAATTTACTCACCAACAAATACAAGACACAAAGTCCTTGCTCACAAGAGAAGGCGACACAATACATTTACATATTCCACGAAACATCATAGAAGAAACACAAAAGAAGATCATCATTTACAGAATACTCAACACCAAAACAAAAAGACCGGAAAGCCTACCTAAAGAAAAAATTGAAAAGTGCCTCTCTTCCGTGTGGAAATTCCGAAATTATGTGAAGTGGGGAAGTAAATTTGCTACCGTGCAAGTTCACTTCCATACGGAAGAACTAGCAAAAAGGTTTTCAAACCTTACTCTGCGCACAGACCAGGTAACAATGGTACCAAGCTACCTTGGGCGCAGAATTACGAAAGTCACAATAAATAATGTGCCGCCCATGGTGAATACCCAGTGGCTGGTATCGGCCATCTGCTCCGATATAGAAGAAGCAGATATTTTAGAAACAGCGGACATTCCAGAGGAAAGCTGGACGGGTAAAAAACTCGAAATATTTCTTCAAATCTCCCAAGAAGTAATAAACTATTTACCAGCCTTTGTTCAACTGGCAAACGACCAAAAAGTGTATGTAGTGGTGGAGGGCAGGAGACCAAGATGCTATTTATGCAACAGTGAGGCACACCTTAGATACGAGTGCCGCCCAACTGCTGTCAGAAATAGGCAACAGTAACCACTCCCCAAACCTGGAAGGAAACCCCTGCTACCCACACGTCCTTCAACCCAAAAGACAGGAAAAACAGCGGACGATACAAAAACTGTTTCCCCCTCACCAACCACATCACCAAGAAGAGAATTACCTCCGACATCGCAACCAACAAAAGAAGCAGCATCACCATCAACATCAAAAGACAAACCAACACCAGCACCAAGAACAACAACCAAAAAAACAAATATCAATGACGAAAAGACACATTCTGCCCCTAACACCCCAACAACACAAACACCACACAAAACAACAACACCTTCTACAAACACACATATAGATCCAAACGCTTTGCCTTTACCCTCTTCTGATTCGGACACGTCGTCCAACGACGAAAGTTCGACGGAATGGCAAATAGCCACAGGGGGTAAAAGGAAAAGACCCCAAAAAAACAAAGAAAACGCAACCAAAGCAGGGAGATACCTGAACCATGAAAGCTCCATACACAACCAAACAAGCACCAACACCACAAAAACACACACAATGCTATCAGTGATAGACACAAAAGACTCCAAACTAATGGAGTACATCACAGGCTACACAAACATCTGTGAAGATGACTTCAAAACTAACAACCATCCACGCACTACACCACCCAAACATATCAAAATACTACACATCACACAAACACAACACCACAAACTCAAAGCCCTCTTCCCAAATGCTGTAGGGGGTTTCCAAAAATATCTGTCCCCAAAACTTTATAGAAACCTCCTCGAAGACACATCAAAAAACGAGGAAGCCAAAACTTTCGACACAAGTAAGTAACCCTCTGTACTTTCCTTTTTGTGTTTCAAAGCACACACCCCAATAGAATCATGGTCAAGATTGGTTGTGTGAATGCGCGTGGTTTGGGGTCTCCTTGGAAACAAGGATACCTCCTAAATGACATCAAGTCACATGATTTGGGAATCATAGCCATAAGTGAGACCAGACTCCACGAGCCACGGGCCCTAAAGTCCATGTTTGGCGGACAGTTTAACATTTATTTCGCTCCCTGTCTGCCGAGGATGGGCGGTAGTGGCACCGCGGTACTTTTTCACAAGAGCCTGGATCTCGAAGTCAAGACGATATTCGTAGACCCGGAGGGTAGACTGGTCGTTCTGGATGTCGACGGCAGCAATGGGTGCGCTTTTCGACTCGTATCAGTCTACGCACCGCCCTTAACAGGTCGGGCGGATTTCTTTCGACGTCAAGAAGTATTCTTGGGAACGTCTCGTCCTTTACTCTTAGTGGGGGATTGGAATGCTACCTTGGACACGCATGTAGACTACGTGGGTAGAGACAGAAACAGAAGGGGATGCAAATGCCTCAGAGACCTGCTCAGACGATTCCAACTGTCTGACAGGTACCGACTCGACCACCCAAATGCACCAACGTGGACATAGAGCAACCGCAGTGGGTCGTCGAGATCGTATCTAGATAGGATACTGTGTAGGACAGTAGACAAGGATAACTTAGGATGTCCACAATTCCACACAGTCAGCTACACGGATCACAAATTGGTGACGTGTACGCTAGACTTAGATAAGGCACATAGACAGGGTCCTGGTACTGGAAACTGAACGCATCATTCCCGTCCAGACAAGTTTTCAGAGACCGGATTAGCACACTAGTAAAGAGGGCTTTGACGGGAGCCATCATCAACAACAAATGGTGGTTTGCCCTCAAGAGAGCAGTAAAAGCAGAAGCGATTAGGTACAGCAAAGCACTAGCCATAGATAGAAATAGAGTAGAGGGTGAGCTAGTTAAGAAGCTAGAAGAGGCAATTAGAAGCGGCATCGCATCCGACGTTTTGGCGGCGAGGTTGGCCCTCGACCAACACGAAGGATGTGCTGTCAGAGCTAGGATGCGTGCTCTAAGGAACGAAGGTGTTGGAGCCGCGAGAGAGGCCCGGGTGGCAGAGGCGCAACAGGGCAACAAAGCCACAATTCGGTCACTGATAGATGAACAGGGGCGCGAATTGCTCGAGCCAAGTAAAATGTGTGAGGCCTTTCAGCAGCATTTTGCCCGACTGTTCGGGACGAGTGGAGGGCAAGAACGTAGGGTGGACTTCAGTGCCTACCTACATAGCCTGCCACGACTCTCGACAAGAAAGGCAGGGTGCTGCGAAGGTGCCATCACGGCGGCGGAAGTGCAGGAAGCGATAGCAGAATGCTCGAGGGACAAATCACCGGGTTTGGATGGTCTTCCCTACGAGTTTTACAATTGTATGCCAGACTTGTTTGGAGACGTCTTGGCAGCGGTTATACTGCAACTGGCAGCAAAACGGGAGCATACCCGGTTTGTGAGTCGAGGAGCTGTAACTCTGCTAAAGAAAGATCCAAACAAGGGAAACATTATAGATAACTTTAGACCAATCACGCTGCTCAATGCAGACCTGAAAATTTTGACAAAGGTGTTAGCCAAGAGGATGGCGCTTGTCATCGAGAAGAAATGGTCGACAACGCACAACGTGCGCCGTGCCGGGCCGGAGCATCCATGACAACCTCCATCTGATGCGCTACATCATAGACAGGGTAGTTAACGAACCTGGCATGGGTGGGGCCCTGATCAACTTGGATCAATCGAAAGCCTTTGATAGGGTATAGACCATCGATACTTGGAGGCAGTCTGAGAGCGGCTGGTTTCGGTCCCGTTCCGCGGCTGGATAGCTGCCTTGTACAGAGGCATCCGTTCGGTAATTCGCGTAAATGGACATCTATCGAGACCTTTCGACATTGCACGTTCGGTCCGTCAGGGATGCCCCCTCTCGGCGCTTCTATACGTATTGACTCTTCAGCCACTACTGCGGAAGCTGGCGACTCTAAGGGGCATCCCGCGAGAATTGGGATGCGGGACGAGAGTGTCTGCATACGCGGACGACGTCACCGTCATAGTGTCAAGCCACGAGCACATCGAGCGGCTCGGCGAGACACTGAAAGACTACGAAGCGGTGACAGGAGCAAAAATCAACCGGGGAAAAGTCAGTGGGCTTGCGGCTCGCACCTGGAGAAGCAAGCCATGCCGTCCACCAGTACCTCCGTCGTGGGACGCTGGACAGACGGCCGGTTGAGTTGCTCGGGGTCTGGTTCGGTCCGGACCTCCAAATGGAGAAGAACTGGAACGAGATAACGAGTAGGGTGGTCACTCTCGCCCAGCAATGGGCCGAGAGGAAACTGTCCCTAAAAGGTCGGGCGGAGGTGGTGAACGCGTACATCGCGTCCATCATCTACTACCGCCTGACCGTCGTACCTTGTCCCGACCCTACCATCACCAAACTAGAACGCATCCTCTTCCGCTTCTTGTGGAAAGGATGCGTCCCGATGGTCAGGCGATCCATTTGCTGTCAACACCCGTTAAAAGGAGGGCTGGGCATGCCGTGGTTGATGATGCGCAGACACGCGCTGAGACTGCGACATTCCCGCAACTCGTCTCCATGACCGAACTACAGTCGTGGATCAAAAAGAGGCCGAGGAAGGGCGATTGCCACCGCGAGTGTCGCGTTGCTCTCAAGCAACTCTGCCGTCCCGGGTCGACCTTGAGTGACTTCAACACAACCAAAGCATTCTATAGGGGATTAGTGGAGGGGAGGTCCGACGACGAGCTCGGGGCAAACCTGGGCGTCGACGAGGAATACCTGACCCGCCTGTTTCAAACGACTTTCGGCCCGGGACCTATGGACAACTTCCAGAGATCCCTGGCCTGGCGGTGCTACCGAGAAGCGCTACCCGTTCGGGATAAGTTCTATAGGCATGGCTCGAGAAACACGGGGCCGACGTGCCCGAGATGCGGTCAGAGCGACGAAACCGCTCTGCACGCAATCGTGCAGTGTCCAGCAATTTCCGACCTGTGGGCTTATGTCGAACGACTGCTGTCACGTGTGGGACGTGTCGGTTTATCAGCCGAGTCTATCGTTAATATCGTCACGCCTCCTTCCTTCAAACGGGAAGGAAGAGCTATTTTTATCATACTTATGGCTATGGCGAAAGAATGTATCTGGTGGACGCGCCTGAAAGGATTAGAGACAAACACTTTCCTCTCTGGTCAATCTCTCATCAACTTCTTCAAGTATCACTTGAAGAGGAAAGTGAGAGTAGAGAGGCAAGTTTTGTCTAGTGAATGTTTTAAAAAAAGATGGGTGAATGTAGCAAGGATGGCACGTATGAATGACGAAGCCACCTTGACTATGATTCTATGAACCATAAAAATTAATACAGAGAGTTGCTTATTTGCAAAAAAAAAAAAAAAAGAAATATAACATGTGACTTCATTGACCGAGGTTACCGTGGTCTTTTCCGTAGGCTTTTCTTTCCACGGGTAAACCTCACCTGTCCTCCCCTTTACACTTCATATTGACATTTCTGTGATAACGATCCCTATTATTCATTTTTTCTCTCCCCCCCTTTCTTTAACCCCTCCCCTTTTTTTGTCCTTTTTCTTTCCTTTTACGATCCCTTTTGATCGAAAACCACCACTCTCCTTTTTTTTACCCCCAAAAGAAAAGCTCTACCTTGTAATTTGTTCTATCTGTGTGCAGCCCTGTGTGGCTAATAAAGAAACATACCTATCTATCTATCTATCTATCTATCTATCTATCTATCTATCTATCTATCTAAGCATATATATATATAAACTTCAACGCATGGGTTCAAATTTTTTATAGTATTTTCGCATGCTGAAAACTGAAATACACACACACATGTACAAACATTCTCTTTCTCTCTCACTCTCTCTCTCTTTCTCTCTCTCGCCCATACATGCTTTCCACTAAAACATCCATATTTATAGTCATCGTGATACAAAAATTTGGTTGGTGTTAATGTCATTGACATTTATTACGAATGCATCCCTCAAGTCAGTGCAATTGAAAAGAATACTTATGTAGACAAGAGTCCATAACCATACATAAAAACATGCACCTATCTATCTATCTATCTATCTATCTATCTATCTATCTATCTATCTATCTATCTATCTATCTATCTATCTATCTATCTATCTATCTATCTATCTATCTATCTGTCTGTCTGTCTGTCTGTCTATCTATCCGTCTATTTATTTATGCATGTATGTATGTATTATACTATCCATCCATTTATATACATATATGTACACACACACACATATATAATAACAATAGTTTTAAGATAGGTGTTACAAATATTTAATACGTCGATACGCACGTTTCCACAAAACACATGATTTCATACCACAATCCGTATCCTTGGGATGCGTACAGTATAGTCCGTAGTATCAAGCGGATAGCTACGGATACTACGGTGTACACTGTACTCATCCCAAAGATACGGACTCTGGTGTTAAAGGCATTTGAGTTGTGGAAACACGCGTAGCGATTTATTAAATATTTAAAAATTACATCCTAGAATTATTATCATATTTATTATAGATTTTATCGGTATAATCATGATGCAACCCCGAAAAACTGACTCACTAGACAGTATTACTAGACGGTAGCTGATATATATATATATATATACGCATTTATATATACATACATGTATATGTATACATTTATATATATATTCTTACCATGCAAATGTTTCCATGTTTGTGTATGTGTATGTGAATTTACAAGTATCTCTCTCCTTCTCCCTTTCTCGCTCTGACTGTCTGTTTGTCTGGCTGCATTTCTCTCTCTTTGTCTCTCTCCTTTGTCTCCTCTCTCTCTCTCTCTATATATATATATATATATATAGAATATATGGAGAGAGAGAGAGATAGAGAGAAGAGAGAAGAGAGAGAGAGAGAGAGAGAGAGAGAGCTGTAGATAGAGGTTGACACATTTCTCTTGCCAGTCGGGATATATGTTAATCCCAAGGTAGGATCTTTTGATTTCTATGTGCAGGAATATTCCCCTGAAAAGACGAATGGGTCCCTTAATAGATACTAACGTCGAAATTGCAATAGGGAATTAACCAGTTAATTTTAAGTTGTGGATTCTATTATGTCGCTCGCAGACAGCTTTTAGAGTGAAGAGCAATAATATTAGTGATTTAAAGGACTTTATAACGGTTGTGACTGCTATTTCTCAACATGTAAGGGTTTTGAAACCCTCTTAGATATAATTATGACTTTCTCATAATTATAAACATTCTTCCTCTCTGTATTTTATGAAAACATGTTTGGCCATTTCTATATTCATGGATAATTTTAAATGTTTCTAATATATTCTCCGTAATGTATTTTTACATTACATTTCAACTATGTATATACATATATACATACGCATATACATACATACATATATATTTGTATGTATATAATATATATATATATATATATATATATACAAACACATACGTCTATAGATATGCATGTGTGCTCATGTATTTATGCGTGTAATTTCTGACTGAATTTTCGTGGAATCATCAATAAAAAATTCAGTGTTATACCTAGGTATAATCTTTTTATTGGTTCCATACAACATGTTCATCACACAAAGAGCTTCTCAAATATAGAGATACACAGGCATACGATACAATTCAATGAATTTGTATACAGACTTATAATCATAGAAACCAAGTGTGTTTGGAGTGGTCAGTAGTGATTTGCGACGTTATGCCTCCAGTCATCTTTCCACACGACCTCAGACTCAACACAGATGCCTACAACTTGTGCCTGGAGGAGGAAACGCT
Organism: Octopus sinensis; assembly: GCF_006345805.1. Lineage (NCBI taxonomy): Eukaryota > Metazoa > Mollusca > Cephalopoda > Octopoda > Octopodidae > Octopus > Octopus sinensis. Next base: position 78,180,553 of record NC_043001.1, read on the forward strand.
GTTCTTGGTAAATGTAGTGGTTTCTGGGTGAGGGTAGCTCTCTGGCAATAGTAGTCTGCACCATGCCACACAAGCATGTGGACCTAGTAATGGCTGTCAGACAATTTATGCAACCACATCACTCCTTACATCTGGCTATCTAACTCCCCAGACTGAAACCCTGTTGATTATTATGTGTGGGACGAAAGTAGTTGAGCGAAAGACCAACACAATTCCTGGTAACACACCAAAGATGAAGGCAAGGATTATGGCAACATACACATGCTTAAATAATGAGACGGTTCAGAAGAGCTGCAGGAGAATACGAAGCCGTCTGGCGGCCGTGGCTAAAGCCAATGGCAATTTTATTGAATAAATTTACTCTTTAGTATTTCAACATATCTTAATGTAATTTTGAAAAATACATCTTTTAAATGGGATGTCAGTTATTTTTATTTTTGCGTAGTTTATACAACAATTTATTCACGACACAGTGTATATATATATATTACATAACTATGTATCTATCTATATATATACGTATATCTGTACACGCTTTGCATATATACATATGCATGAATTATATGCATATATATATATATATATAATATATATTATATATATATATATATATACACACACACCTATACATTTTTATATGTATATATTATATATCCATATGTATATGTATATATATCCATATGTATATTTTATATGTATATATATATATATTATCTATATAATATATATATATATTATATATATATATATAATATATATATATACATACATACATAAATACATACATACATACATACATACATACATACATACATACATACATACATACATATATAAACACAGCAGTAATTAGAAAACCATTGCAACGGATATACAACACGCTGTTACCTCTCGATTTTCTTGTACGCGTTGGCAGTTTCTTCTGCGAGGCAATAAGATTTTATATTCACTTAAGAAAATAATATTGTTTCTTGTGTTATCAGTTTCACTCCAGCGAAAATATGGATGGAGACATCGATTGTTTTTACGTTGTTGAGTGGCCAATAAATCCCTTTGATTCCCTTCCAATCCGTATTTCATTCCAAATGCTTCTTGTAGGAATAATAAAACGTGTTGTGCATGCGTGTTTACATACATACTTATATACACGCATACATATGCATATGTATATACATTCTTACTTACATAGATTAATATGTGTGTGAGTGTGTGTATGTTTGTGTTTGGTGTATGTGGGTAACTAATATGTGTGTATTTGTATATGTTTATATATGCACATAAAAGATCTCTGGTACACAACCACACCGATACAAACATAAATATATATATATACTTATATGTGTGTGTGCATGTTGACGCCAGTACATATATATATATATACATATATGTATATACATATATATATTTATGTATTAATAGATATATACATATACTTATGTATATATATATATATATATACATATATATATACATATGTATATACATATATATATTTATGTATAAATAGATATATACATATACTTATGTGTATATATAATATATAGATTTACATAGGCATATGTACGTGTTGTCTTTCAAAAACACGTACATATTTGTACATATAAACCTATG